>NW_026542595.1:37346196-37596613 GCF_028750875.1 Macrosteles quadrilineatus
GTGTCCCGTTTAGGCTATATAGTTGCCGTATGTATTATGCGGTGCTTTAAGGTGTCTTATTCATGTAGTTCCCTTATGTTTGATCAAAGATAAAACATACCCCCTCATTAGATTTGTCATTCTCATAGATCACCTGAAGACAATTTTATTGGTAGTTCCGTCAGGTGCCACTAGGATAATGTTTTTGTTTAAAATTTCTTGTTATTGTAGTTATTTACAACCTCGTTTAGACAAATGAAACATGTCTAAACGTAGACAATAATTTGTCCCCTAGTTATGTTACTCAACTCTAAAGCACCACAAATCATTAAATTAACCTCTAAATGGAAACAAAGTTTTGTGACACTAGTTCCCAGTATCACCAAAATTTACTATTTTAGAAAAACAAACTTCAAAATTTTACAATGGGGTGTGAAGTATTCTTGTGTTTGGTTATCTAATGTTTTTATGCAGTATTTGAAGTTGTCTGTTTTATGAAGTTTGCGTAAGCCGTATTTAGCGGGTGTCCTGTTTAAATTAAGTTCGCGTGGGTTAGTATTTTGTTTATGTAGTTTGCGTATGTGTTAAGCCGTTTTAGTGAGTGACCTTTTTATGTAGTTTGTGTTTGTGTTATGCCGTATTTAGTTGAGGTCCTGCTTATGTACAGTAGTTTGCGTATGTGTTATGCCTATGCCGTATTTAGTTGGGGTCCTGTTTATGTACAGTAGTTTACGTATGTGTTATACCGTATTTAGTGAGTGTCCTGTTTAGGTAGTTCGCGTGGGTGTTATGCCGCATTTACTAGGTGTCCTGTTTATGTACAGTAGTGTGCCTATGTGTTATGCCGTATTTAGTGAGTGTCCTGTTTATGTAGTTCGCGTGGGTGTTATGCTGTTTTGCACTTTCCACGATCTCTGACCTGCCTCATGCTTTCTCTGTGGCTAACCAATGCTAATTGTCCACAACTGTGGATGTCACTGCTGACCCCTGCTCGGGTCACCCACAACTACTGCACATAACACGAGTCAACTCTACTGTAGACTGTAGTCAGTGACCGGCGTAATGGTCAATATCATACTAATCCATAGTGTCTACCTTGCTTTCATCAAAACATTTACATTTTACTTTAGATACACTACTGATAGTTATACATTCCATTTCCATGTTAAAGCTTTAATCAGTTTTATATTTTTACAACTACACAAATACTTATCCATCACACTTGAATTATAAAATATATTTTTTTTTGTATACACAACTTACAACTAAGCAAGACTGAACAGCCTCTTATCGTAATTTATAAATCTCCAATGACCATCAGAGTACCAAATCAGAACTGCAGTAGTGGGTTACTTCATGAGAGACTCATTCTATTTACGTAAATTTTTTACTGCTGACCTTTTTTCACTAGGCTGGAAATGTTTTACACAGGCTGGATAGGCATATGGTTGCTATATTATTACATAGCTATAACACCCGCTAGTCATTGACAGGATTTGAACTACTAGATTCCAGCGGGTAACGGAGAACCGGACACCTCTGGCCCTAGTCCGCATACAGAAGTTTGGTTAGGTTAGGTTAGGTTGGAATATATAAATATGGCCCCTGAATTTACGACCAGTGGCCGGTACCCCTAAACTCATGGCAAGCTCATTCCCCAGAGATGTGTGTCTATTTCAAAACCCAAGGCAATGTTCTATACTCTACTAATACTCTATTGTCTTAATGTCACAATTGAATATTGATAAGTGTATTTAAATACATTCGGAACCCCTTTGTTGAATTATTGTACCTCTATTGAATTGTTATAATTCTAATAAAAGTAATTTCATGCAAAACAACTGTTGTTATTTTGTCGACAAAATATTAAAAGATCCTAAGAACGTACTATTTGTAACCTCAATATATTTGTTAATAAACACACTTTTGCACCTCACCACAAAAACAACCCTCTGAAACCTAAAATGAAATATAAATTGTAAAAGATTTTCAATTTAAACTACGAAGTCGTGTGATCGTAAACCATAGGCCCAACCATTTGACGCACACGCACCGTGCAGGGGTTATCCTCTAATAATGGTTCATATTTGAAAGTTAGAATTTATAGCTGCTTATATTTAGGCAAAACAATGGGCATGAAAAGTGGTTATAGGAAAGTAAAAGTAGGCTAGGAGGGTCAGCGAGGCTCTCTTTCTCCTGTTGTAGTCATCGTTATAGACACAATACGTGTAACATATCAGGAGTTATCGGAGGCCGCCTACCGTCAGATCTAATCTCAGAGCTCACTTCAGTTTCTATCAGTATCAAACAACGATATTGTGAGCTGCATTGCTGCATTGCTTGAGAAAATATCACGCTGGTTACTATGTTGCATAATAGTGCCTAAACGGTTTTATAAAAAATATAGTTGTAGTTACTGCAATTATTAGTGAAAATAGATTATTGTTATGTTACCCAAATGTTTTTCCACTTTAACGAGGGTAAAAAAAAACTGTCCGTTATTCGATAGGTATATCTAGTTTAATTATCAATGGACATTTGTCTTTAGGGGTTGTTATACCCAGGTCATTAAGATATTGTTTAAACATAATTCAAGTCGTTTCAGAGATAAATTACAACTGAGCTAAAGGAACTCTATAGAATACAGTTTACACATTTTAACATCGTGAAGTTCCTACGACCACAGTTGGCAATATTTCACTAGCAGTTAATACAGGTATAGTTCTGATAAGATTTCATATTCTCCTTAATAAAAGATTTTTTAAATAAATATGTTGGTCAGGTAGACTACAAGAATTATCTAGCTAGTTGTGGCTTGGATGTCACTCGTCGCGGCCCGTGATTTGACAAAATGTACTCGTTCTCCCCTTGTAAATACCGATCGGTAAATGTGTATGTGTTTGTATCTTGTGAACTGTATATAGTTTTTACTAAATGGCGTCCAATGGACTGAACATTTTCGACTGGAAGCCTGATGATAGCACAACGTCGTGCTGAAACGGGCTTACCCCAACTCCGCGCGGTGGTCAGAAATCTGTCAAAACCGACTGCCCAACTCCGCGCAGTGGTCACTTCGGGTCCCTCGCGGCACATGCCCAACTCCGCGCAGTGGTCAATTTTGGCTCTCACAGCCCTGACGGATGAGAGTTTGTGCTCTAATTTTGAAATTATGATATATTTTAATCATTTATAAGAAAGGGAAAGTAAAAAGGTATATGCCTACCCAAAACAGGAGACGAAGCTTAAAAACCACTAATATAAGAAGTTTTAAAAAGCCCGTGAGAAAGAGTGACTGTAAATTTATATGTTCCAAAGTCTACAATACTCAATCATTCACATTAGCACTGGGTTTATGAGCTTACTGATAAACTTGAGTACCAAATTCAAAAATGTTAGTCTTGTAAACAACCACAGATTGCTTCAACAAATTGGCTGTAATCTCTGTTTCATAAAACAGTTAGCTATACACCTCAAATTGGGGAAAAAATTGGCTGAAATTGGTTTACGAGCATATTTCTTTTACATCTTATTAAAATTGGCAAATTTTACGTCTATGAAGAGGGTTTTCATTGAATCCAGACCCAGGCCAACGTTTTAGCGAATTTCCCATATAAAGGGTGATTGATATAAGTGTGCCAGCCGTTTTATTCGAAAACTATAAGAGATATCAAAAAAAGTTAAATGGTAAGTGCCTTGGATTTTTTATTAAAAAAATGGTAGTCAAGTCAAAAAATTATTTTAGCCACAATTTTTTCAATATGGCCGCCAACTTTGATTTTTCTTATGGAACACCCTGTATTTTATTATGTATTCTGGTAGAAAATGTAATTTTAAGACGATTTTATTCTTGTAATTGTTTTCATAAACCTAACCGTTTCAAAGATAATAATGGTTAAGTTTTGAAATTTCTGCATGAGAGAGAGTTTCGATAAAGGCCTAAGCAAGCATGCCAGCTGTTTTATTCTAAAACCATTCAAAATTTCACAACTTAAACCATTATTATCTTTGAAACGGTTAGGTTTATGAAAATAATTACAAGAATAAAATCGTCTTAAAATTACATTTTCTACCAGAATACATCATGAAATACAGGGTATTCTATAAGAAAAATCAAAGTTGGCGGCCATATTGGAAAAATGGTGGCTAAAATATTTTTTTTGGCTTGACTATAATTTTTTAAATAAAAAATCCAAGGCACTTACCTTTTAACTTTTTTTGATATCTCTTATGGTTTTCGAATAAAACGGCTGGCACACTTATATCAATCACCCTGTATAGGGAATAGGCTATTACCGTAGGTCTCATGGTAAGACCTGGACTCACTGATTAAATTTTTCGTTTTTATTTCCCAAAGGCCGAAAACACCATCCGTTCAAATTCATATATATATATATATATATACCGGTATATATATTTTATGTGGATATATGTAAGTCTGTTAGCACGATAACTCGAGCAAAATGATCTGATTTTGATTAAATTTGGTGTGAACGTGTAAACCGTTTATTCGAACGAGTTCACAAACCAGCACGATTGAACCATGTGAACGGGGGCTTATGTATATATTATGAAAGTATAACGGTTTGAAATTTCTTTTAAAACCACTTTGTAAAGCTTAAAAACAAATAATTCAGTATATCGAAGCGTAAAAACGCCATAATAGTTACAGAAAAAATGCCAAAGAATTCTTATTTTTAAATTCTCATGTTATTCTTATGGCGAATAAGTAAACTGTTGTAAATTCCTGTAAAAGGAACATATTTTGATTAAATTGTCAAATGCATTTATTTTACACTTAACTATTAACATTTCACACTTTTTACCCTGTCTCAAACACTTTTTGATGGGTCCGTAATTGACGGGTACCTAACCTTAATATTACAAGTGGCCACCGCGCGGAGTTGGAATCGGCCCTAAAAGTGACCACCGCGCGGAGTTGGGCTGAACCCTTCGGGGGCCATAAAACTTTTCCTCGGATTAAATTTGACCACTGCGCGGAGTTGGGCAATCCCCGCTGAAACCTAGGTCGCATTAATCGACTTACTTTGAACTGGAGACTGAAGGTAATTAAACCATTATATTTTTTAAAAACTAAATACGTTTTGATAAACGCCTTGAAAGTACTTTTAGTTCAAATAGTCAAAGTGGTCTGACCGATAGAGAAAAGAATCAAATCGCATGAACTATTTATTCTGTATGTTTTTATATGGTTAACAGTGGCAGCCAAAACTATAGATAATCTTAGGAAGATAAAAATTTAAAAGACTTATAAAAAGATCTAGAAAATACTTGTTTACTGGTCTACTGCCCAGATTGGACTGCTTTTGTCTATTAGCTAGATTGACGAGTATAAAACCTTGATAGCTAAAAATGTAATTAATACATTAATGATTTAATTAATACTGTGCCAAGAGTAACTGTTTTCTATTATTCGTTACTAACTAGTGCATAACAAAACTACAAGATCGCGCCACTCATCCTACACTCATCTCCATTCATACTTGGCTTAAAATACATACTTTGTATGGTCGCCATTTCATTGAAAAGTTTTGAAGTAAGTATTACGTACAGTAACTAACCCTATTTAACCAGTAAATTTGCTTCACATCTAACGCCTAACACACATTCACAGCGTATGCTTTTAATTGCAGTAGAATGAGGTTGATTCCGTTAACCCATATCTCACTCAGGGCACCAGGAAGGTAAATAACACCGTGTGGAGCGTGGGGAGAAAGCTTATGGAACGTATCTGATGTGTCTGGGGAAGGAGCAATGAACGTTGCACTGAGGCCAATCACTGAAGATGATTTGTAGCGGTGGTAGCTTCCCGCACTCCCTCCAATCCTGCCGTTAGTTCCCGCCAAACCGAGCACCTCGTGCGACGGCCGCTAACAACGTGTTATTACACAACGATAATATAATAGAGCAAACATAGTGGATGATTAGCCTCGTGTCCCAGAATACAGGTGTGAGTGTGACTGCGGAGCGAGGCTACGCCCAATCATCTCTAGCCTAGACGTTTTATCCCATCGTTTGCGTTTTGTCACGTCCAAAGCACCAGCGTAATTAGGTTGTTAAAATAAAAGCGGGGAACAAAATCACCGTTCTTACCCATTAACAACAGTAATTTCTTGTGGGATTGAGGACATACATTGTGAATGCGTACTGAACAAAATAAACATTGTGATCAATCGTTTTTGTGGTTATAGGTTTAATACTTTCTACTATGTCTTAGGTTAAGTCTTAAGCTATGAACCAAATAATAAATTTACTAAATTATGGGGCCTAAAGTAACATTTTCGACACTAAGTCCGTCTGATAAACGAGAGAGTTTCAGCCGAGGTTGGAAAATCTACTAAAGTAGAACAATACTTTAGATCCGTGTGATAAACTCTATTTTCCGTCATACTTTGCCATTCGTTCAGGTAACTAATTCACGAACCGAAAATGTTGTATACTGTTTAGCTTTATATACATAGACTTAGAAAGTTGCTTCAGTCTTAAATATAGCCATATAAACAAACTGATGTTACCAAGATAACAATTCATAGAACACGACCCGTGGTTCTAATTGCAAATACTTATAAAGTGGCAATTACTATTAGTCCAGCAGATTCTCTTTTTACAATGTCATTAGAGGAAAAATACTTCATCCCAGCATTGTATAGTGATAACAGTCGTTTTACTCTCTCAGTGACAAATACATATTTAATCTTAAACCTAATAAATACATTTCAATTTCGACTCTCTCTTCAAGAAGTTATTTAAATATTTATATAGAAGGCATAAAGATTACATTTGGTTTATTAACAAGTTTTGCTAATAAAAAACAAATTACAGTACACGGAAAGTCTATGGTGGGTTCGTGGCAGCGGTGCCTTCGACACAGAGTAGGCAACTACTGCAGCGCCGCACACTGCAGACCCGTTACTGCAGCGGCCAGCAGACTGCAGACTGCAGCTCCGCTCTCATTAGGTGCATTATCAAAGCTGCTCGTCGCCGCCCATTGTTGCAACTATTAGTGCAACAATAACAATAAACAATACACCGAGCCCGGGCTGGTCCGTGTCCAGGGAAAGTGGCGACTGGCGCAAACCCATCTTACAATCGATCTCACACAAACCTTTCACTTTTTAGCGAAAATTGGTCCAATAAGTGATGAATGTTTGATCATACTTTCCCCTCTATTTCGTCACCGATTCACTACTGATTTTATTTAATTGCTTAATTATCTAAGTATAGATGTAAGATAAACGTTACACAACCGTTGGCAAAGTAATAAACGCACAGCTAAAAAACGCAGTAAGTGTATAAATTAATGGAAATTATATATGTTGGCAAGCTTTAGTTAATACCACTCGATAAACTTGTAAATTGAGGAACAGTGATTGTTATAAAATTATGACTCACAATAGTAAATTAAATGTCGTCCAATCGAAAATGATGGTAGATGTAAATATAGCAAATGTATAAATTACAGAAATACATAAATTCATTTTAGAATTAACCGCTTAAGTTAGAATCTGGGCCGCTTGCATTTAATTTATTTATCTATTAATCTAATTATCTTTATCCATATGTGATTTTTTTAAATTGGTTTGCTAATTTAAGTTTTTATATTAAGAATGCCTTTATTTTAATAAACATGTAGAGTTAATTACATTAAGAATTTCAAATACCTTTTTACCCTTTTTACCTTATTACCTTTTTAAATCCAAAGTTTCTTATAAAATAAAACGGATTGTAAAAATTGTAAATCTTAAACTTAAAGCGGCTAATTTAACCGCAACATTGTACTAGCGATTTGCACGCAAATAATTAACATAGCTCGCTAATTAAATAATGCCTTATTGACAGTTGCTACACAATGTTCAGTAAACAATTGCCAAGTGCTCAACCAATAAAGAGTTGGTGAGGTTCAAGGCTGGGCCAATGTTCGACTACAATGCATCACGTCACATTCCAGTCAACACTTGATCATTAATTTGCCAACGCATCTCATGTGTATTTATGCAAAGAGCAGTGTACACTTGAGCATAAATATAGTTGTATCTCGTTTACCTCTTGCTCAAATACATTCATAATGATACTTCTAACGGAGAGGTTTAAGTTATCGTTTGAGAATCCATGCGATCACAAAACAGAAAGCGTTGGTTAAAAGACACACCTTGCAAAGGCGAAAAAAGAACCGTCAACATTACAACCTAAAACTTGTCTGACGACAAACAGCCTATTTTATTTAATTATTGGACTATATTGAAGTTAGTTATAGAATTTCAAAAAACGCAAAATATTTATTGTATAAGTGATTCAGCTGAAATTCATATAAAATAAAATGTTAAAGTCTATTTAACATTTATCCAAGTGAAACATAAGGAACCCCTTTAAGTTTATTTGTTCCAGCTTACTTACTCTATAAAAAGGCCTAAATATCACCCTAACGGTCGGAGCCACCAATAATCAAGTAAATCAGTAATTTGTGAAAGGCCATTAAGTAATGATTCCAGTTTCTGTAAACGGAAGCGCCGTCTTTCGCAACACTTGTGGGAATCAATCGATCGCCGCTAATGTCGGCGATTACCAGCAAAATGGCGGGTAATAGGGCGAAATCGGCGTGACATTGCGCGGGTCAATAGATAAACGGGGCTCTTACACCGGCCGGGTAATTTCAATACGTGTTTAGGAAAACTTTTATAAATAAGCTTTCTCTTTATGGCATGTATTCAATGGAATATATTTACAAGACACAAATTTTTAATATGAAATATTTAAATAAAATTATTGTTACAACTTTTAAAGTCATAATTATAGTGATACAATAATTTTGTGCTATTGTTTTTTTTTTTTATGTACAGAATAATAATCATCTTTTTTATGTTGTTAGTTATTATTTTTACTCAGTTTATAGTTGCAATAATCTAGAACTCATCTGATGATATTTTATTAACAATGGAACATACAACACTGCACATAATTCGCAGGAAACAAAAAAGAGTGCTTTTGTTTTTAATTTCTTTTTATGTAGCAGCTATTTTGGAACAGTTTTTATGTTTCTGTATAAAGAGTGGAATTGTTGTGATACCAATATCCTTCAGCTACCCTTTAAGTGATGACTTGAAAAAAGCCTATTTTAATAACACGCCGAATAACTGCAAACCTCCTGGAAAAAAATACAGATAGTGGATTAATACATGGACTAAGATTCTATAATGCAAAAGGCACACCCTTTTATGTGCTAAAAAATAGAAAGTATTATTAACTAAGCAACCCGTTATTTTATTGCACAATGAGTCAGGATTTTTCGATCAAGTTTTCAGTAACCAACAAAACCTACTACATACGATGAATTGACAAGTTTAGAGTTCGGCTCAATACAAGTTTAAGTTTATGTGCTTTCTCGTCAAATTATTTAATAACATACTGTAAAATAATGAGATATCTAATCATTCTTTTAAAATATTGTCCGAAGTACATGGAAAGTTTGAAGTAGGCAAGAATTAAAATATATTCGATAGAGAGCGTTAGAAATTCTGTAATGGATGGACAAAACAGTCACGGATGTTAAGTTTTCGTGATTTCCACCTTACTACTATTATTGCAGCAACAACACTTCCGATGACGTAGCCTTGACCTTGTACTTCTACATAATGATTTGTCAAGGGTCGCAACGCAACGGCGCTACAGCGTCACAAGCGGTCAAAGGTGAAAACTATTAAACAAAGGCGCCCAACTCCTAATTACACAGGTTTTCACTTTCCATTTTTTCGGATAGTGTCGACAACATGATAGAAAACGGTCATTGACCCTAATCCATCGAAATATTACACATAATGAGCTTAAGCAAAAGTGAACGGGGATTCAGCAGATTTGTGTTATAAATGTTCACAGTTTAACACTTTCACTAATCGGATATCAAAATTACAACGTCCCACTTTCGGTAAATCTATAGAATACTTTTTTTGTTGCATGACATTAAAAAAAGTTTAATAGCTATAGTAGTGTTTTAAACTATTTTAGTGTCACTGTTTTATTTATTAACAATAAAAAATTCTTTGGTTCGGATTGGTTCATCCAGTGATTTTGATTTTTAACTCATTTTTTGTGCTTATTTTGTTGTCTATTTCAATTTATAAAGGAATTCTGCACATCAACAGGAAAATATCTTTACAACAGCATACGTAGATTATTTAGATGCACTCAAGCTGAGAAAAATGTTTTTAAAAAACATTCCTGTCTATTAATATTTAGATAAGGTTGTTTAATACATAATTAAGATTTAATTTATATAAAATCAACAGTTGTGATTTTACATCTGGTAGATAAAGTACTGGTCAAACTATATATTTTCCGTCCTGTTTGTCTATTAAAAAGAATTGATAGATTTTGTGCCATAAACTATTTTAAATTGATTTTAGCATCTACATAGTTCATAAAAAAGAAAAGACTCATATGAAAACCATTTTAAAATAAAAGTTAAGGGTAAAATCAAATAGAGGGGAACGCACTTATACAAACTGGAGTGCTTAGTATCCCACTTGAAACGCGTATAAAATAATTTTAAACAAACACATCTCTAAATATATTCCTTTAAAGAGGTTTCGGCCAAGTGGGAAAATTGGAGGATCGTCCAGGCCACCAACTTGACTGCACGTTCGCATCCTGCTTCAACGACCCACTTGCTCCTGCTAACGTCCTTATATTAATAATGTCAAATTAGACAAACCAGTCAGTAATTTTCTACGGTTAATTTTCTACTTTCTTGGAGAAGGCGAGAAGTTCAGTGACGGGGCCAGAATCACAGCGGTAGGTGCGGAAACATGTAGACTATGTAGGTGGCCATGTTCACATCACTGGCATAGTGATACCACGATATGATCAGGAAATATGATTTATTACAAGACATATAACATGTATGTTTCCAAATGCTAGGTGCATAAATATTTGTTTTAGAACCACCTAAAATGAGTAGCAAATAGTAACGTGAACTTTCTTGTATTTAACAGTTTAACATGCTTAAAACTTTACCAATCTTTGTTCAACTAGTCCAAGTGGGGGTTGTGGCATGTAAGTACAGATTGTTCATAGCGCTGCCACGGGGGGCAGGATAGCTAATATTCATCACTATGATGCAACCACACGCGGGGGTCCTGCCTCCAGGCTTCCTGGACCTTTACTGTCA
The DNA here is from genome assembly GCF_028750875.1 of Macrosteles quadrilineatus. Classification (NCBI taxonomy): domain Eukaryota; kingdom Metazoa; phylum Arthropoda; class Insecta; order Hemiptera; family Cicadellidae; genus Macrosteles; species Macrosteles quadrilineatus. The sequence goes on from NW_026542595.1 coordinate 37,357,355, forward strand.
ACGCAGAGGCTTCTGGCTCATTCATTTGTGACATAACTTTGCCAAAGGGGATCAGAAAGTTACTTTGCCATCATTAAAATTCTATACCATAATGTTTTGCCACCATGCGAGGTGGTGCTATGGTGGGTTAAAGTTTAAGATTTAAATGTATCCTATATATTAATAGGCAAGCATGTTTCTTGAAACCCTTTTTCCTCAGGTCGTGTGCATCGCAGAGAATATCTACGCATACTGCTAGAAATTTATTTTCCTGTAGATGAACAAAATCCTTCTATAAATTAAATAGGCTAAAAATAAAAAATAATTTAATCTAAATTTAAAAAAAATATAACATGGGCCTTATGGGTCGCCAAGCTGGAGATATTTCACAAAGAAATATAAACAGAAAATCAATACAAATGGAATACATTCCAAAAACATGTTTTATTTACAGCGTGAAGTGAAAATAGATAAGTCTATACATTACACATTTTGGTGAAGTTTTCGTTCACTGGACGACCTCTAGTTTTAATATATAGCCTAAATAAACGTAGGATACACATGTTCAACAAGCATAAGTTAATAAAAATTTACAATTGGTAAAAATTAAATTTTGGAAATTAGCAACCGGAAAGGCTTTTTCATTGAAGATATTTACTGCATTCTAGTGAAATATTTACATCAATTTAAGTTTTTTTTATACTAACTTACAACAGAATACAGTGTAAACAGTATATCCACACTGTTCAAAATAACAAAATGATTCTGAATGATCGAAGATAATAATTATCATTTTGTATCAAACAACATCCAAAGATAATCTAAAAAAGGCTATAATCATTACATTAATACATTTTCAAGTTATATCCTAAAGGTTTACTAGACTACTAATACAGTACCAAGAAGCTGTATTATATTATATCTTTGCCAACCCACAGAGAAGAAACTGAGCGGTCATTATTTCCCAATCGTTGCATTAACACAAACACACCCACATAATGCATTCACACAATAAATCACCGAATATTCGAAACACGATACTTTAATTGAATGACCTCTCATCTCTCGTTTCCAATTTGGAGGATCGCATGCATAGATCCCTGCATATTTCGAAATGTTGCATTATTATGCATAGATCGGTTGTGCACGCGATCAACGATACCCAGCAGCGAGCTATCGGATATCGCCACCTCTCTCACACACGACCAACAAACTACTACCAAGCTACTCCTGGCGAAGCGGGAGGTGTTTCTTGTTATGTAACTGTTAAAACATATAGTTGTAGTGGTTTCCAACAGGTAAAACATGGCTTTTATAATCCTAAACTTGTATAAATGTCTACCTAATTAGCCCTTCCCTCTCACAAAATTCCCTATACGTGTCCTGATTTCGCTATATAGCTTAGCTCCTGTACACAGGAAAAAATATACATTAGAAAATAGCGTTAAAACAATACAATAAAACTTATTATACCATAGGTTCTACATTAAAATGTGTACATTTTCTACACATTAGATTATATAAATTGATTACGTTTTCACAATTGTCTTTTTATTTTATCAATGCTATAGTTATTGGTGTAAACACAAAGGAATCCCTCAAAATATTTTAGGATATACAGTACTAGGAATTCAACCTGTCTCTCTCGTTAGTTAGAAGCTAAGACACTCCCAGAGAGGGTAGAGACACTTCCAATAAATTATCCTTTACATTGAATAAATGTTAATTTAAATTTGTAATTCTCTGATATATCGTCCAAACAAATATACTCGAATAAAAAATGAAATATGAATGACCAAACAAAATATATATTTTTTTAATTAATACAAACTAATGGATGAAAAGTCGAGGAATTGAGGTCATGAACTGTCGACCCATTCTAGAGCAAAGATTTCCTAGTTTCTAGTCCCCGGGCTTGTCGTAGAAGATTGCACAACCGAATTAGATACTTTAATGAAATGTTCAATAAATAACTGCGGTGATCGGCCTCGGACCAGTTAGTGATTTACTCGCACCATTGTAAACAACTCTGGCCTTCACTACACTACTTGCGAGTCACCTGTTAGAGTGTAAAACTAGATGCTTAACCTACAGATGGATGTTCTGGCTCGAATAGCTTTTTTATATCAAAGAATAAAATTAAAATTAGCGACAAATATTGAGGAAACTACCCCAGTGTCCTACCATTGACTATTGTATACTGAAGTGGACATCCTATCTATATGGACCAGTTGGACCAATCTATATAAAAAAAATACGTAGTTATGCGAGCCAGGCACAGAATACGCTAGTCTCCACATATATATATTCTACCTATATATATATATATATATATATATATATATATATATATATATATATATATATATATATATATATATATATATATATATTCTACCTTATCATTGATTGTTGACATAGGTTTAAGGGTCATAATAGTTGTTATAGCTTATAATAAGTCATTCCATTAGTTTGACTTGGTTAAATAGTTCGTGTATCCAACATAAATAAGTAACTTAGATCAGCACAATCTGTCAGTGGCTCAACTTAACTACGACGATTTTGATTTAAAATTTGGTGATACTTTAACATGGGGATGGAATGTCTAGTTGTATCAATAGTCAAAGGTCCTACCTAATGATACGAGTATATGAGTCAAATATACCATTTTAAGCAGTTAGACAGAAACGTGGATTTAAGAAATCTCTCGTCGTTTTGTTAACCGTTATAATGAGGCTAAGACATATTTTAAACTACAATTCTGTCCAGCATGTAGAGTACCAACTACCTTGGTTCAACTACCTTGTTAACTGTACAATGATACCATGCGTTAATGTAAGTAAAGTTAGACTTACATTGCCAAGTACACAACTTACACAACTCACCGTAGCGAGAAGCCCAGAAGAGAGGCAGACAGCCGAGACCGTGTTTCAGATGACCGATTTCTTCACAAGGTGAAGCAGATCACTCGATATTGCGGTAAACCGTTTCCTCGTTCCCGATTTTAATTAGAGATTTGCAACATTAATTGGGTTTGTTTAGCGGTGGTCAATCCAGCGGAACCGTGGTTCTGAGTGATCGTTTACATCCAGATACGTTCCAGTTTCGAAACTAATAAACGTGTGAGTGTTACAACACTGAAACTATCGGGTTCTAAACTGTGGTTTCTTACATTAAATTATCTTAGCTCTCATTATATTATAATGCTCTCTTTAATTTACATATTCTTCAAATTTGGATCGGCCCCTATTGTTTATTGTAACGTGACAAAATTGTGCACTGCAAATACAATATGTTTTCGATTTTTTTGCCTAAAATTGAGTTAAATTTATTTTATGTTATTTTTAGGGAGATAGGCCTATCATATCAAAATTGTATTATCTCAATTATAGACAAATTTTAAGACAAATATTTTGTAGTATATCAATGAAACTCGATTCAATGTTTTAGAAAGCACTCCAAATTCACCAAGATATTTTCAAACCAGGTACTGTCAAACACAAAGGAATCCCTCAAAACATTTTAGGATATACAGTACTAGGAATTCAACCTGTCTCTCTCGTTAGTTAGAAGCTAAGACACTCCCAGAGAGGGTAGAGACACTTCCAATAAATTATCCTTTACATTGAATAAATGTTAATTTAAATTTGTAATTCTCTGATAAATAAGAGATGATTATGGTCAATGTTAAAAACATATTTAAGTCACACGGTGAAAATTTTTATCCATATTGATAAAACTTTTTCCAGCTTCAACATTTTTTTGTACAGCATCCGAGAGACATTTTACTGCAGTGCTTAGGTTTCATGTCTGAGAGTTACTGTGATCGTGACTGTGAGGTTTCTACATAAAGAGAAACAAGCCTATCAACTTCCTACATGTTGATAGATGGATGTTAATGGATACTTTTATCTGCAGTGCGAACAAGATTTACCCTAGTTCATTCGATCTGGTCAACACACTTTCTACTTACTGAGACTCACGAGGACAAAGATACGGAGGTCGACTCTGCCAGGCTATCTGATCACGCCACTAATGTCAGTCAGACTCAGAACACAATCGTGTAAGATGAAACCTTCCTTGCGTGCTCCAGTAAATATTGGACAAAGTTCACTTCCTTCCTCTGTATTTCACTATAACTTAACCTACTACAAGGAGAGTTACTTTGGAATTACGTATGTAATAGTCTTTAACGCATGCATGCTCTTCGAGAGTTTATCAACCTAAATAAAGTATTTTGGTAGAAAGATTATTTTCAAATTAGATTGTTTAATGATTAGAGCTGATTGGATTTCCCTTTATCACCAAACTAATTTTCTGCCTATCTATACAGATACCTAATGATTGTTACGTTTGAAAACATGTTATTTCGGTATTTATGAAAACTGTTATTAATGTACATAACAATGCGAGTCTCAATTGCTCATAAAAATCATATTATGACGCCTTTTAATTTTAATTTAAGTACACGATTCTTTTCAATCTATATAATTAATACGCTACATGAAACTTTGTCGGTTGAACTCCTCCGCCATTTCTTAACCGATTTTATCCATTGACGTCTCATTGGAAAGAGCGTGTCGCGTAGATTTGCAAACTGGCCTTACATTTTTGAAAAAGTCCTTTGGGCTCTGCCCCAGTGGCTTTGAAAGTTACCATGTTATCCTTATGGAGAACTTAGTTGCTTACATTTTGATCAGCTGTATAATTTATTTGCTGTTATTTATTTTTCAATTTAAAGTCTTTTAAACTCAGGAAATTATGATGACTTTTATTTGTTTTTAAATAACTAACTTACTTTACTTCTTTGCAATTGCTCGATTTTGAGCAACGTGTTTACTAGTCGGTATATATTTTGTTAGATTACTTTTAAATAAATTAGCTTGAAAGAAATCTAAGTAAGTTTTTCAGGATTTTGTTTGATTATTTCAAGGCCCGGAGCTATGGTACCATATGAACAGGAACAGCCAGTTGTTCAAAAGTTTAACTACTCAAAAAAATATGTTTATGAGCTCTAAAACCTTGACAGTTTGGCATGTACGTGTGTAAGTGTTGTAACCTACATTCAGTAATGTGAGTGAGGTAGGCCACACGTGACGGTCGCCCAGCGGCCCACAACCCCACAACCTCTGACAGTTATGACAGTTTGATGTGATCCTTGGTGCTTGGGGGTTACAGTTCACAGAGGAGGCGGTCTATTCAATTTAATGGTTATTGAAGGTTTAGAAGATTTACTTAGTACACTAAGAGTACGTAGGGCGTTAACGTTATATACATTTTAGGGTTGTAATCAGATGAGGGAACGAATAGAGTTATCGGTTCTTAATTTGTAGTCCAAGCAAACTAAAAAAGCAGACCCAGGTACCCTTAAAAAGTTGCAAGGAAACGTTTTATGGTTTTATTTTGTAGTGTTGGATTTGCAGAGTGTACTAAAAGTTGGCAAAAATCGGTCATTGGGAACACCCATAAAATCACGATTTAAGATGGCGACTTTTCTTAACATTAGACAAATTTTGTAAAAGTTTTACGGATGGTTAGCACCTCATTTCGATAGGGAACGCATTTTTGGCCGCAATCTTGGATCCGCCATATTGTATATAATACAATTATAATTTGTGTAGTGATATGTTGTGACAAATCATTATAAACAAGATTTTCACGATGATTTCACTGCGTTAATAATAACTGGACATAAGGCTCAACATAAGGACAATAAAGGACATAAGGACAAACGTCCATAAGAAATGTATGGGGGAGAGTTTTTTGTTTGAATACATCTTTAAAGCGAAAAACGATATTTTTAAACAAATCTCGGTATTGAAATAAGCGTTTAGATATAGTTTTTAACGATGTGTCACAACATTATCATTACAATTTAAAACAAATGTATTTATATCCAATATGGCTGATCCAAGATGGCGTCCGAAATGCGTTCCAAATCGAAACGAAATACTAACCATACAATAAATATCGGTGGTGTTCCCAAGTCAATTACTCGAAACATTTTCATAAAAATGCATGTGTAAATTTTGTCCTTAAACTTGACAATACTGGGAAAAGCGTATAATTTTAAATCTTAATTTTAGGGGGTTATCCATGGATCGATTTTGGCCAACTTTTAGTGAGTCACTCTACACACCCAACACTACAAAATAAAACCATAAAACCTTTTCTTACAAATCTGTTAAGGTCATAATTTTCTGACTATTTTACTCCAGGTGAATAATTATTGATTACACCGAAGATTACTCTAAAACACAACGTATGTGTTGAACTATTATGCATAGTTTCATTAAACTAGTCATTTAATGCTACTGTAGAAAACAGCAAGGATTCGTATCAGGGGTTGAGAAGATTCGTAAAATACACTTAAAACCTGAACAAACACAAAAACATAAAAAACTTGGTCAAAATGTAATACAATTGTAATACACCAATTATCGGTGGCGTGGTAAACTAAAAACGGATCATTAACAGTTCAACCGCTATTTATCAATTTTTTTCTTAGCTTTACATGGTTGCTTTGGAAATACTGGGTGAACTCTTTCCTTTAACAAATACATATAAGGTACCTAATTAACTCAGGTTGAATACCTACTAGCCTAGTCATGGCAAACAATATGTTTTACTTAGCCAACTGCACCGCTCCTCACTAGGTCAGTAAGGCTGTGCCAGTTATGAAACTATCGATGGTAGTAGATAGTCAAAACCAATATCCCCAATCATAGCCTGATGGAGAACCAAGTCGGGTGGTCCTACCCCGGGCCAAACTGGCAAATCTAGTAACGCCTCCGAAGAAGACAGATTCGGATCGTGTCGGAGGCCGGTTCCACCAACTGGTTCGCGCCCGAGCTGATAAGCCAGTCGGTCTCATTTATATTTATGTAAGCAGAGCTCACACGATAGTCCGCTACAAATCGTTTGCCACCTCGGCTTAACGTCCTGTCTCTTCCTTCTTTCACTGCCTACTTCTCTCGGTTATCTTGACTTTTATTTGGCAAAGTGGAGCCAGTTAGAAAATTTGTTAGTTCCTTTTCGGCTGCCAACATTTGACTTTTACGACAGCCTGATTTGACTTAATTGCTACTGATCTGTGGCGAGGGAATGTTTAAATAAATATATTAAAAATGTCAGAGATAATGTAACTCCGTTAACGTTAAGTATTTCGTGTGCCCTCCTGAACTGTTGGGCTCTACTGTACTACAAAGACACTGGTGATGAGATATTTAGACTAGACTAAAGATGTTATAATTCTGATTGCATTTATTACCACTTGCATATTTTATTTGTTTTATCCATAATCTGCGTCAGGATGTGAACCCTGAAGTAAATAAATCCTTCAAAGCAACTGAAAAAATGTAAAGGGCAAATTGACTTAAAGTTTCAATCAATGACATCAGCATGGAATAAAAACACGAATGTTTGTTTTTCCATTAAAAAAATACCAAACTATTATTTTTTACAATGATCAATGTATAAGAGAACAGATTCGATTCAGAAATATTTTGACATTGCATTTTAACATTCCAGTAAAAAATCAAACAAAATATTTCTCATGTAAAGAACACCGAAGAGTTATAAAATCGGGAAAGAAACACAATCCATAATATAGATTTATAGCACAACAAAAGCTATACGATGAACAGTGGCAAGACTGGCAAGTGTGATAATGTATTTGATGTATGTATAATATATACACATAATATATACACATACAGACTGCGCATACATTTTATTTTTCATTTAATGATAAAAATGGTAGACAGCTTTAGGATTGACTGGTTCATGAAAGTGGACTTCGAATGTATTGTATTATACTTTATGTTTAACATTTGAAGAATAATTTAATGAGCATTTTAACCCCAATTAAGTTTGAGTGCACCTACAAATATATATTTTTACTTTTTTATGGAATATCTTACAGCTGTGCGTCGATCTTTAGTAAACTATAAGGACTTTCAATAGGTCATAAAGACAGGTGAATGATAAAATAACAAGATTTAAATAGTTAACGTCAACGTACACAGAACAAAACAGTCCTTTAAACGTATGTAGGACGACGAATACATAAATAAGTATGCTACATGACATGGTTTTGATAGTAGCTCAATAGTTTTAAAAGCCCATGAGCTGAATCCATGGTTAAGATTTATAGTTTGTTGGGTGGCACTGGCCAGTAGCGATGGACAGACTCCCGCCGACACGTCGGTTAGTTTGTCCCGACAGGATATATAGGGGCGTGTGGGACGTCCCCTCAAATTGGGAGGATGGCCTACATGGGAGTTGCTGCTTTCTTCTAACCTTTACCACGGTCGTGTGTCGTCCATCTTAGGAACAAGGAACAGGTGAAACCCAGTCGCCTCACCACGTGATGTACGAAATATCGGCGGACGTAAACATAAACATAAATGTATTGGACGAAACAAAGTTATTTACTATTGAGATACGATATTTATCTGTTTTTATAAAATGTACCCCGTACGTATATAATTTATGAAACTTCTCAAATTATTAAGGAAACAATTAATTGCAACATTCATATTTAAGAAAATTATGATAAAAAGAATAAAACCAACGTGAAATGGAAAGAATGGAGTGAAATATTTATTCATTTTATTTTATCAGACAATTCTAAGAGTTTCATTATTCCTAGTTCAAATGATTAGTAACTCGTCGTTAGTAGAGAAATAAAAAGAGATGTAAATACATTTCAATTGAAAATTGCAAAATGTGTACCACATTAAACTATATTGATGCATAAATAACTAAGAAAGTTGTGTTTCAAATAGGTCTATAATTAATTAATACTCCTTTACTCGAGAAGCAAAATTCTTATGTGTACTCTACCATATTATGAAAGAGAGTTTCTTAGCTATTATACCCCTTAAAAACTCATTTCCTAAATGAATAACATCTTCATAAGGTCAGATTAGATTCTTATAATCTTTCCTAGTTATATGGCTATCGTAGGTTACATCTACGCCCAACTATACTAATTTTTCAATTTTACTCAAACTATTACGCCAAGTTTTACCTTTTACAATAATACCTTATATAAAACACCAAATTATTAAAACACCAAATCTTAAAGCATTTCACGGTCAAATACTTACCCAAGTACAAGTAGTATAAAACATAGTAAAAGTGACGGCTTGTAGAAAAGAACCCGCAAGTGGTGCTACTTTCTTCCTTAACGTTTTAATTTCCATAAACAAGCGTTGGAAATGTAAACTTACGAGATGAATAATAGCGAGGAACAAATCAATTACCACCAGAGAAAGTCACTACGGATGATTAATGTAAATATTTATATGATACGTGGTAGATACGGGAATTCCTCAGTTGACTTATGACTGTAGACGGAGGTAAATCTCCGCAACTGGCGGCCGGTCGCTAATAGACCCATCGCACCAAAGCTGACAACAAATTGAGCTCGAACCAGCTGATTTATTTGTGATGTCACCCACACCGCGTAGTCCACCTGTTGTGCTGATCAAATATCTCAGTTCTCCGGTGACGAACATTTGCATATTACAAGGCCAAACGAAAACCAACTACTTAATATTTATAGCGGTATTATATACAGATCGGGCTAAATTTATGAAAATGAGTGGCAGCATTACGTATTCAGTGAAAGTCAATGTGGGTGAAGCAATATTTCAAAACCAAATATATATTTATGCATAAATAGTTGTTTCCAATCGATTGTAATTTTAAAGCTTATACTTTGCACGAACAAAACGTTAATTTCCCAAGGTTATCATCATACATAAAGTACAACCATAGATAAAAAATCTCTATGGATTAATTATCCTTGAGGGTCAGCTGAAAATTTATTGTGGATTGTACGGGTTTTGTGTACAACGCGTTTTTCCGTACTAATCACTTATAGCTATTGAACCAAATGTTATTTCAATTAAACCTAACAATCTATTTAAAACTCCTTGCTTGTCCTCCGCTCTTATACCCACAAAATAAAACACAAACTGTAAAATCTACCCTTGTGGTCAAAAGAAAATTTAGTTGACGTCAACGCACTTGGGCGTAAAAACATAATAATAGGTGTCACATTTATAAGAAATTTATTGCACTGGTATTCGAAAATTCAAGAGTACCTATCACATATTACACAGATTTATATTTATTGTCGATTTTAATTTGTAGTTATGCGTAAACAAATAACTCTTAAGTTTCTCTAAGCGTTTGGTATGACTTTTACCTAACTCTAAGAGTAAGTCCTTAAAGAAACTCCAATTTGAAAGTTTTCAAACGTTTTCAAAGCTATAGCCTCAGCTAAATAGTTTCTGACACACTAATTGATTGTCATTATCACGATTGCACGAGGCTGAGCAGTAGCAATCATCATGAAGTGTTGATAGGTGCATCATAACAGTTCCACTGAAGGATATTTGCTGATATAGAAATGTAAACAGCGCAGTTCAGGTAGCGTTTAACTTGATAGCTTTACGTGTCGTGCCACAGGTCGCTCACCGACCTTAACCGCGCCTCTGACCTTGCCCAAGGTCACTGGAATCATCGATTATTGTATTGATTGTTAACTGATGCCGTCATAATACTCATATTTATCGTGTGGTCACAACAGAAACAACTCCTCAATAGAGAAGATTACATTTTATCACTTGGTCTACAACCAAGTTGAAAATACATAAATGATACTAATGGTAAAACTTCCGTTTTATATTTTAATTACTTTAAATTACGTAACTACAAAATAAGCTCTTAAGAATAAGCAACGATTATATAAATAAATAGTAAAGAGTGAACAACTATTTTATAATCATTGCTTCGGTGATTTCCTTTCTCTGCTTTTAGCATTACTCAATACAAGTCTATCTACAAACTGTATACTTTAAATAATGAAATATGTTAATCTTCTGGATATAAATGAGGAGGGTGAGAGCCATTAGGACCGTTTCTCATTTGCTGATGTTATGACATTTATGGCCTCACAGTGCAATTTTTCCTCCGACCGTTTAGTATTTAATGGGGTGTTATTATAATAAACCTGTCTGCAATTAATTTAATTTACATCACTATTTAAAGTTGGACATAGTAGCTTACGCAACGATAGAGTAAAGACTATTTACGCGAGTTGTTTATAATTTTTAAATTATGTACTAACAACCACTACTCATAACTTCTAAGAGAGGTTCGTCCCGGTATTGAGCCAAATCCCTCATTTATCGGGTCGATTCAATCGCGGTGAAATGATCGATGGAGTTTTCGTTTATAACCTCTCATTGCCACTGATAGTGATGCAACGAAACATTGTACCAAACACTTAATTGCACAACTCAACAATTAAATTTGCCAGAACAGCTGATTAGTTGAAGTTTAAAGCATTACAATTTTACTTCTTCTTTCTCAATCCTTGAACCTCATTGGTCCGTTACCCATGTTGTTAAGTAAAAAAAACAAAAAAAAAACAATGCTGTTAAGTGAATCTTCTAAGAACTGAAATTAAACGGCTAGTTTAAGAAATTGTCGTAACTAATTTTTTTAAACAACATTAACCAGGTTTTCTTAGTAAGCTCGGTAAATAGTCCGGGATTATAACTTTTGATTCTGAAGTTTGCTGGCTTGATATGAGTGGCGTCAATTTTATTTTATTTTATTATTTTATTTTATTTTGTATACGGCAAACACCATTTTACATTTCACATTGCAATTATATACTACAGATGGCCAAAAAAAGATGACATAATAATACATGCGACCATTACAACTATCTGCTATACCTACACTCAATTAACAAAACAAAGTTGAGAAAAAAATATATGATAAATATCACAGCAAGTGGCAATAAAAACTAGTTAACATGCAGGAACAATAATACTATAAATATTACCGAAGTAGAGACTAAATATAAGCAAACCCAAAATTATGAAACACTACAAAATGAATACATAGTATGGCGGCAAAAACAGCAAATTTACAGAAGCGAACAATGTACAAAAGGTACGGTAAACTCTGAAGAAAATAAAAAAACCTTAACAATAAAGGTAACAACAAGATATACCATAAATATTAATAAATATTAAAAAGTAATGCACAATGCAGTAATGCCCAATTCTGGGTCCTGATGTTAGTTGTCATCGAGCTATAAATTAAAAAACGTTATCCAGCCCTGGGATTTGACCGTTCCCTTGCCCAAAAAGTGAAACGCCAAAATTGAAGAGACAAAAATACAGATAGTTTACGGTTGTCGTAATGATCATTGAGGCGAGGATTTGACGACTTTATCATTTCAGTTAGCTTATTGTTATTGTGTACTTATACTTTAAACTTAAACCTTATGTCAGCCGTGCGGATTTAGTGGTAGTATTGCGTTTCATTATAAGCTTAGTTATGCAATGTAGCAATCTAAGATTATTTTTACAAGCTTATTCTTGTAAATCATGATTGTTTAAGTCGTATAGCCCTCGTGTTGTCAGAGTTGCCGCAGGTTGAGATGCTGGTTCACAAGCGACCCGCACCTCTCAGCTGTTACAACACCTCGTAACACCTCGAAGACTATGGACCACCTACCGGGTTTGTTTTCGCTAACGGAAGTCTTTGACGATAGTCGCCAGTCACCCACCGTTGACACCCCGGGGCTGTAACCGTATCAGACATTGTAACATCGCAGGCCGCTGACCCCTTACCTCATCTCTCCTTGTACTCTCACTGGTTCACCTGCTGAGCTGAGCTCATGCTGACGCTGATATGTTTGCTGAGCCACACGTCGCCGCAGGCTCGTCCCGGTATTGAACCAAACCCCTCATTAATCGGATCGATTCAATCGCGGTGAAATGATCGATGAAAGTTGAGTTTAAATGTCTCTATTGAACGTTACGCCACCAGCTCCGCCCGACTCCTCGCCGTTGCGAAATATTTCCTCGTGTATCTTACGATATAATCACTTAATCATTGATGGAGGTTTTTCAGCACAATATCAATTTTCTAATCATGATTTGGCAAATTACTCTTAAAAAGGGGAGTTAATTGATTTGTGAATAAAAATACTGTAAACATTGCCTTTGATGACCAATTAATGTGGGTACAGTAATAAATACAGGTAGAAAATAACAAACGTTCACATTCAGAAGTAAAACTGATTCGAAATTGTATAAATAATTTCTTAGATATGAGGATTTTTCAAATAAATATGCTATAATGTATTGCGAACTGTATCTAAATTATAAAGGATTTGAAATTAAAACCAGACTCTAAGAAATCTGTATGAACTATTTGGGATAGTAATAAATAGTCCAGTTCTGTTGGAAAAAAATTTAGACGATTATAAGGAAAGGAATGCCATGAATCTTTGATTAATTGGGTAAATCCAGCACTATAATCCTACACCACTTAAATCGGTACCACGGGAGTCACATTGCAACAATACGTTTGGGTTTAATTGTTTTACTATTTTCTGTTGAGATGCGCAACGCAAACACTCACTCGTCCACGGCTACGAGCAACTGCTCGCTTACTCAATACCCAAGTGGCGTAGTGTGGGCGAGGACCGCACCGCACCAACGATATCAATATCTGACGACACCGTGTCGGACGACCGAAATCATATTTTGGGTGAGGGCCTAAATTAAATGTTTATTCAACTAAAAATAGTTTATCAAAAACAATAATCAAGGGCAGCTAGGCCCAGTTTCATACCACTGAAAAGCAACTGATTTTTAACTGGCGACTGTTTGATTACTAGGATTGCATTTCCATCTAACAAAGTTGAATAAATTGCAAATTAAATACTACAAAGTTACAAGCATGATTATTTTTCCTTTCTAATATTTTACTAACACACAATTTACAGAGCTCTTAACTAATCCTCCATTGGCACCAGCTGAAGTGGTTTGCTGGCTGTGAAAGAAATTAACGAGGAACAATGTTTATGGGAAGGTTAATTCTACGGATCTTGGCCAGAGAATTTTCGCATAAGCTATGTTCAGCTTTCACCTCTCGCCGAATTTCAACGAGAAAGTATTGGGTCTGAGAAGCGTTGCTGAGTAGAAGAATGATGTTCCCGGCGAGTCGCAGGGTCCTAACACTAATGTTGCGACATTCTCCTCCTCCGCCTCCCAATCATAGGCTTCGGGCGACGAGACTAACGAGGAAGTGGATTTTAAGCAGCCGATGACAAACGGCGAGATTCGCTAGAGAAAGCCACTTCGTTATCTAGACGAGTGTGAAATCCAAAGCCACAATAAGACAGGATTATAGGGCCAACGTGGATTTGTCTCTTTCTTATGGAATTACTTTTACTATGGGATATTACTAAATGTTTTGATATCCAAATTCCGACAGGGGACTTTAATCCTGAAACATATTCAGAATTGCAGCAAGACTTAAAATTAACTACTAAACTTTTGGTTAGGCAGGAATTTAGGAAGGATAAATCTCACAGGATTACATAGATTTGTGGAAGTTAAAAAGAAAAACATTGATTAGATGTAAATTATGGGCTCCTGTGAAAATAGCTTTTTTTATATATTAAAAATATTATAATATGAGCTACAAATTGTACAGGTGGATGAAAAAAATCGATTTGGTAAATGTATTGTATATAAACATTAGAACCATATTAGCATAAAGAAAACAGAAAAAAAAACAATTTAAAAATCCAATTAGGTTCATGGCAAAGGGGGAGCGAGCTGGCGTCGTGGTTAGAGCGCGGGACTTCAGTCCCTGAGGTCCCGGGTTCTATCCCCGCCAAGTCAACAATGGATTTTATCTAAGTGATAATGCCGCAACTCCTAGGTCTAGCCTGAAGTAATGTGAAAACAATCCCAGGCTCGTGCCTATCGCCCTAGGACAAAAACAAAATTGCAAAGGGGGAGAGATGGTTTGCTTCATGGAGTTGATCCTAATTAGAGTGTGACCTTTTAATTTTTCAACAGTAATGGATTTTCTAACTAAACTATAAAGCTACAAATATATAAAAGTTTACGTACTATATTTATTTTATGGCCCAAAACGAATCGAAACTATGTCCACAATGAAACATGCTAAGCAACAAGCCTGCCTTTTTTGTAACAGCTTAATAAGTATGAAACTTAGGCTAGTTAGTATGCCTTATGAGGTTTTAATATTTGCTTTCTTAGAGGAACCATACCTCCAAGAAAACACTTATTGTAAACTTAAAAAGGAGATTCTTCGCATCGTTTAAAAATTTCCAAGGGAGACAATTTTTCTAATTCATCTCTATAATATTATTACACCTCTTATGGTGTGCATCAACATATTCTCTTGTTCATCTTGTATACTAACTGTTTCCCACCACGCGGCCTACTCGTCCTTTTAAATTTAAGAAATATTAATACTTTAATACTTTTCAATGAAATGGCGACCATACAAAGTAGATATTTTGTTTTATTCTTTTCCAAAGGCAACGGTTTAAAATTCATTGAGCTTTAAATATTACTGTGGCCCATTGATGCCAGAAATGTTTGAAATAAAACAAATACACATCTGCTTTGATTATACAAAACTAGTTATCTATTAAGTATGTCAGAGAACTGTAAAATACTTCAATGCTCAGTCAAGACGAGTTTAACTTTTCTGCAATATATTTTGTCTAATAATGTCAGTAATAAAACAATGAGTAGGCTGGAAGATATAACTATACCTACTAAAGAGAACATATTTGGTGCACAATCGTTATCAATCTTACCTGCAATATAGCAGACATAGATATTGTTGATGTTATTTAAACTCTGAGCAGTCAGCAATATCGTACACTTTATGTATTTATCGTGAGTTGCAATGAAGACATATCCCATTCAGCTGACAAATGCTATATCTTGGTACCCGCATGTACTGCATGTACTGGAGGAATGGTCGTGCACGCACCATGTCTTGTACTTCGAGGCCGTTGTCGTGTCCACGCTGGTGGATCCGTCCATCAACATCATTCTGATACCAACATCATATTATCGTGGTGCCCGTATGTACTGAAGCATAGGTCTATCTTAGCATAGGTCCATAAGTGGTCGTGCAAGCATCATGTATTGTACTTCATGGTCATGTCCACGCTGGTATAACATTATGTTTCGATGTCCGTATGCACTGAAGCATAGGTCTAACTTGACATAGGTGCACGCAGCATGTAGTGAACTCCATCAACATCATCTTGGTGACAACATCATAATGTTTTGATGCCCACATACATTTAAGCATACGTCTTGCACGCACCAAATCTTGTAATTTATGGTCGTGCCAAAGTTTTTAGATCCCTCCATCAACATAATCTTGCTGTCAACATGTCTTGGTGCCCACATCCACTGAATTATAGATCCATCATAGCGTATGCCCTAGCATAAAGGTCGTGCACTCACCATGTCTTGTACATGATGGGTGTCTACTCTGGTAGATCCGTCAATCAATATCACCCAGCTACCAGTAATACTATGATGTCTGTGAGCTAGTATGCAGTGATGCAGTGATGCTAAAGTCGTGCACGTAACACATCTCGTCTCCCGTGGTCGTGGTCGTGGCTTCGCCGGTGGCTCTATCTATCACCATTTCCTTTACGTTGCTACCAGACCCTCCACTCTATTTTATTGCTCGGCTTATCCATTCAAGAAAATAAACCTGGTTCAATGCAATCGATATAAATATTTTATCAACAAAAAGCATATAAAGAAGAATGAGGATGTATTTCTTTAACTCACTTAAGGTATGCAAATGGTTAACGCCTGTGTATTTGAAGTGAGATGGTTGAACATATTTTGTGAAGCATGAATAATAAGGAAGCATTCTATAAATACTAGGGGTCATCCAGTGGTCCAAAAACTCGACCAAAAACATGTAATGTATACTTTTCTATTGCTGTAAATATAACATGGGATTGGACAGCTAATTTAAGAGCTAATTATATTCTCAACAATGTACAGAAGAATCTTGTTTGATTTTAGTAACAATTTTCTCGCCATCAAACTCTAAATCGTATTCAATGGTGTCCAGCTTAATCATAATGGCTATTCAAAATACCCTACCTAGACAATTTAGACATATTCACTGTACAGGGGTCGCAAGTGAAAATCTTCCTAGTGTTTGGTTTTATTTTTAAAATAGTATCATACCATTCCAGATTGGTTAGTTCTAAATTTACTCATAGTGGAAATATTTCTTACTTGACTCATGTTATTTGTAGTATCACATTCCCTGCAGACTATTAGAAATTCTACTTAAGCAGTTCAATAAGGCTTTGGAAATGGTTGGATTTCATCATTGGATTCCATCCGAGATCGGAATAATTAGTGATACCCTTCGCAACTGGAAAATCATATAGACCAATCCTCTATCAAAAGGTATGGACACTATGCAATAATTTGACAAGCACAGGTTGGTGGAGTTATTGAAGTTCAAATGAGGACAGATAGATGATCTTTTTAATTTTCATGGGAGGTGGAGCAGTCTCATACGATGGAGCACATAGTCGATTATTGCTGTGTTGTGTTCTTTTGAAAATAGGCTAGTAAGCTTGGTTAAAATGTAGTGTGTAGTGATTGCCTTGTTTCCTTGGATCTTTCTATGTTAAAAGAGGCCCTCATATAATCTGCCGTTTGTATTTCATTTTAAAATAACCAATGCTGCTGATTAAGAAAGCTATGCTATTAAAAATTGAAACGAAAATAAAGCTATTGATACATATTTTTGGTTCCACATAAGTGTTTACAAATACATAGGCCTAAAGCTTCAATAAACGCACATCCCATAAGGTACACATAAAAAACATTATTTTTTCGTTCAGTTACTTTTAATTATCAAAATTATTACATACACTTACATAACATACATTTTTCACCAATTATTGTAAACAGAACAGCTTCGAACCCTAGACAATATAACATTGCTATCAACACATTAGATCGTTTCACGTCCCTTTCTCAAATACATGGAGAGACGAGAAATCCTTGGACGTCAGTATATCATCATTTCACAACGCATCTTTTAGCAACAACATAACCGAAACTTTCTAACAATCAGTCATATGTTTTATTGATAGACTTCCAGTGACGACGCTAATGTGCCTAACGGGACGGGTTAGAGACAAAACTGCCAGTTTGTCAAAACCGCTTACTGATGAGAAGAAGAATGACTTTCAGGATGTACCATTTATATCCTGACTGCTTCAAGACACAGGCTGCACGACATTGGAGAATAAATCATCTTGATTTTATCGAGAGTTAAAGACATATCGAGTGGTATAACAATGGGATGGAATTAATAAAAATAATTGTTGTGTGTCGGTAGTAGCCCTACTGTATGTTTTTTCATGACCTTGAAGTTTGTAAAGAAACGAAAATGTATTATTCTAGGGTAGGTAATAGTTTTAAATTATAAAACCACGTTCTATGTCCTTACGACTAGGGGTAGGGATCATCTTAAATAGTTGTGGAGGATAGAGTATATAGATTAAGACGACGATGATGTAGATTTAATCTAGCTTGTTGGTAGTTACTAGAGTTCATTGGATACCTCAACTTAGGAGCATCCTTCGTATCCAAAAGGCTATAACCATACAGTCAATGCTATAACCTAAAATAAAATATATTAATTTTGTATTCTCGTATTAAATAATACTATATGCAAGATGTATTTGATTTTTATTTTAAAACATAATTTGAAATTAATTGTGTTTAAAACCAATTCTGATTAAAAATTTTGAGCAACTTTATATGGCCAGCAGCACTAAATAGGTAGCAACAACCAATAACCAATAAACAGAAAAACTCATTGAGTTTCACTTTTTACTAGACAAATCGGTCAGTCATAACCAATAATTGAATCCAATCAACACTACTAATTGCCAGTCATTCTGTCAGCGTTCGTGTGTTGAGCAAGTCATGTCTAGACATGTGTATTGTGTAGTACTAACTCTGGCCACTAGAGGCGCCACTAAACACTCTTAATTTGCGGTTTACATTCACCATGTGAATTAACTATCTACTAGTGGTAATTATCCATTGACGTTAGTGTTTAATTGTGATATGTGATTGCGTAACAAAATATACACTTTTTATATGTCTATTAACTAGGCTTAGTTATCGCAATACTCTTGTGTGCTTTATAAGGGTACTGCATGAGTTATGTTACTTACTTTGCAATTATTTCAGGAGATTTATAATGGTGTAGTGCAAAAATATGGGGTATGAACCTCCCCGTGAGTTATGGTGTGGGAGGAGCGTATCTAGCCATAACCGCGAGCCGCCAACTTCCTATAACGGCTTCATCCTGGACAACAATAGTTGCCTGTCCGTCTTAAATTACTACCAAGTTAAGGTGTAGCGTTATAAATGTTATTAAATAAAGATCACATCTGAATTGAAGTTGTAAATTATTTGGGCAGGTCATAAACCACGTATTTATGTGATGGGTGAATTGTGTGCTTGTGAAAGGAAAGCTGTACTTTTTCATTATTAAGTCTTGGTTGAATTTAGTCCTTTAAAGTACACAGTGAATATCAGAACAGTTACGGTTCAAATCAGGAGTGAATATTCAGGAGTAAATGATTCAGATACGCTAAAAAACATGACACAAAATAAAGTTGATTACCAGCCTAATTCCTGCAAGTAAAACGAAAGTAGTTTTATTGGTCATTTGAAATACATTTTTTTTATCCAACTGCACAAATGTTTTAGTTTTTAGCGAATTTTCCTTATAGGAATTAAGCTACTGCCGTTGGTCTTTATGAAGTAAAAATTGGGTTTTCTCATTTTTGGTCCTCAAAACATAGAAATTCCCAATTTCATTCAAAACCATTTTGTATAGCTAAAGAAAACCAAAAATAATTCACTATTTTGAAGTTGTTTTGTAGTGTTGATGGTTACGGAGAAATTAAAAAATACAGATTTATGTAGAGAATAAGTAAAATGTTGTAGTTTGCTTGTTTATGTATATATTTTGATCAAATTTCTTTGTTTCATACAAAGCTATTAATATTTTGATAAAACACTCTTTATCACCTTTCCTGTAGCAGAAAACCAGGAGGATCATATCAGAAAATATTAAGGAAATATTTATAATCAAACAAGGCAAATGGAAATCGCGTAGTCTGCAGGTTTGCTGCGGTGGTGTATTTGTGTTTTAAATACAGACGACTTCTTCCAATATTTAGTCAAATCTTTAGTCAAGCAGTCATCGCATTTAAAGGTTACTGAGTAGTAAAAAACTCGTTTAAACCGGTATATTTTATATATCAAAATCTTCTCAGGAAGTTAAAAATCTGTTGAGTTAGGTAGGTATTTAATTTTTTTCTCTTGGATAAGGGTTTTATTACATTGATACCTACTAGTAATTTATATTTTAAAACAAAAATATCTTCCCAGAAGTCACATAATAAATATTGCAAATAAGGTAAACTGTAATTTCACTTGATTAGTTAGGGTTTTGGGTTTGTTTACAAAACACCTGAAAGCTTTGTGGCTAGTTTATAGATTACGTTATTTTGTGGCTTGAAAGAGAAAGTGGAAAACCAATGAAATATGCATATTTATAATGTATTCGCAAACTTTTTTACCTGGTTATTTTAGCTATAAAACTCCATACATGACTTTTCCCATATAAAAGCCACTTCAGCATAAGACTAGGAGCTAGGCTATTACATGGTAGGTGACATGGGTATTGGGTAGAGCTATCAGAGCAAATATCTCTCGCTTAGGACTAATTACACCGAAGATTTTTCATAAATAAATATAAACGTGTATAATCACTACTATCAGCGCTAATCGACGTATCGCTATCACTTTCGCCACATCAATATTCAATGAAACTTGAAATCCGACAAGATCATGTTTAAGTGACTGTAATAACCATGTAATAGGACTTCTTAGGCGATTGATTGGGTATAGAAAAGGAAAGACGACATCAAATGAGATCTAAATCGAATAACTAACTATTAAAACCTAAAAGGTAAGTTATATTGGCATAACTATTGCATGGGCACATTCCTGACACCACGACTGGGAAAATAAACAAACTTAAAATAAACAATGCAATTCAATCAGTTGAGATAAGCGTGAGGAGAGGTGTGAAATGAGAAACGTGGCTATGCAGCTGCTGCAACATCGAGCTTCGTGGTCATGAACCGCACGACTAGACAGAGCTGCGGTAATGACCACAGTACAACACTGACCACTGAGGTGTTCTAGCCCAGCAAAGGTATTCGGTAACTAGGATAGCTATACAGTCAACCTGAGGTCATGACTAGACAGAGCTGCGGTAATGACCACAGTACGACACTGGCCACTGAGGTGTTCCAGCCTGGCAAAGGTATTCGGTAACTAGAATAGTTATACAGTGGTCATGAACCGCACGACTAGACAGAGCTGCGGTAATGACCACAGTACGACACTGACCACTGAGGTGTTCTAGCCCAGCAAAGGTATTCGGTAACTAGGATAGCTATACAGTCAACCTGAGGTCATGACTAGACAGAGCTGCGGTAATGACCACAGTACGACACTGGCCACTGAGGTGTTCCAGCCTGGCAAAGGTATTTGGTAACTAGAATAGTTATACAGTGGTCATGAACCGCACGACTAGACAGAGCTGCGGTAATGACCACAGTACGACACTAGCCACTGAGGTGTTCTAGCCCAGCAGAGGTATTCGGTAACTAGAATAGTTATACAGTAACCCTGAGGTCATGCCTAGGCAGAGCTGCGGTAATGACCACAGTACGACACTGACCACTGAGGTGTTCTAGCCCAGCAAAGGTATTCGGTAACTAGGATAGCTATACAGTCAACCTGAGGTCATGCCTAGGCAGAGCTACGGTAATGACCACAGTACGACACTGGCCACTGAGGTGTTCTAGCCCGGCAAAGGTATTCGGTAACTAGAATAGTTATACAGTGGTCATGAACCGCACGACTAGACAGAGCTGCGGTAATGACCACAGTACGACACTGACCACTGAGGTGTTCTAACCCAGCAAAGTTATTCGGTAACTAGGATAGTTATACAGTAACCCTGAGGTCATGCCTAGGCAGAGCTACGGTAATGACCACAGTACGACACTGACCACTAAGGTGTCCCCAAAAGCAAAGGTTGCCCAGCAAAGGTATTCGGTGACTAGGATAGTTATACAGTAGCTCTGAGGTCATGACTAGACAAAGCCTGACAAAGGTAACTAGGATAGTTATACAGTAACCCTGAGGTCATGCCTAGGCAGAGCTACGGTACTGACCACAGTACGACACTGACCCCTGAGGTGTTCTAACCCAGCAAAGTTATTCGGTGACTAGGATAGTTATACAGTAGCTCTGAGGTCATGACTAGACAAAGCCTGACAAAGGTAACTAGGATTGTTATACAGTAGCCCTAAGGTTGTTTACGATTTAGTTAGAGAAATACTTATGTAGTAAATACGATTTAGTGAAAGAACCAGGGATTTCCTTTTTTTAAATTTGATAATCTAATCTAGTTTACGTTATTAAAAGAAGGGGTTAGGGGAGCCAGATGGACAAGATTAATAGTTTCTCACGGACGTCCTTACAGTGTGTAAAGAATTCCTGAAATATCCCACTCTACCTTATCCAGGCTTATTTTTACACCCGCAACTGTTACAAGATGCTGATGATTGTTCATGTTCTCAGCTATGTAGGGTAGGGCGACAGCTCAGTAATTCAATCGCTTTGCTAAACGACACTTACAGACAATAAGCGGTTTCAATCATGGAGACCTTGTCGCTGTCGTCAAACGTCAATCACATTTATTTATACCCGGTAATAACCACATTTGGCATTGAGTAATTTATGTTGGAAAATCTATGGGTTTCAAATAATTTTAGCTACATCCCTAAACTTGACCTTAAACATTATACAGGAATTCCATGTCTTTGCTTTATGGACGAAACAGTTTTATATTATACTAATTTAAACGCCTTATACTTCGCTCTATTTTTAAGTATTTCATCATTATTAATAATTAATTTAATTCCTTCTCACCACCTCTGAATTGCGTTATATGAAGGGTGAACTCTTTGAGCATGTGGCGAATGGTTTACATAAGAGAAGATAGAGTTAACAATTTAAGAAAGATTTGTCAAAACAAAAATATATATAGACAGAGCTACACAGATAGCTTATGGTACGATGTTTTAAAGCATCATTTTTATAAATACTACATTATCAACAAAAATGAAACGTTTTCAACTGGATTTTTACCTGACAAACCTTAATAGACATAACAACCTCCATAGTGCGTTCTGAAGTACGGCAGCATTCAAAATAAATAAAGACTAGTCTGCTATACTAGTGGTGCTATTTAAGAATCAATTGTAAAACCTGAGAAATAGTTAAATATACTTCGTACAAAAAATCATATCATTACGAAATTAAATCTTAATTCGCGGGAAGTTTTGAAATGTTTTCAATAGCTGCGTAAGTATAAATAAATTGACTTGAGTACTGTCATACATTTTTCAAACTGTGAATTTTTCGGACCACATTAAGTTATAATCTTTGAACCAGTCAAACAATTTTCATGTAGGCTGTCTTGTACTAATTAAATATATTTTTATTAAATTAATGTTTTTGAATTACATTTGTAAAATAAATATTAGGTCAAGTGTATTTATGCCATTGCTCTACCTTATACCAGAGAAGAAACATTCTGATACCGTGTACATTCGTCAAGTCTCTCGCTTCAGGTCAAAGTGTTTGACGACCATAATGAGGAAATTTACTACGCAAAACTCGAACAGTAGTTGTTCATGAAATACTGCAGACATAATTTGAGTTTGGGCTCAGAACAAACATAGTTAGTTAATCTCTCTTGGCGACCTTCACCTACAAAAGGAACATACGACTCCATAATCACTATACTTACTACGTTTGTATGAACATTAAACCTAAACGTGGAGTACATAAAACATGCGGTAATCTTAATTACTTGTCTTCAGGTTAAAGCGAATTTAGTAAATTAATAATTAACCAGAGGCTCAATAGAGGCGACCCTAACCCACATATGTTGACCCTACAGCTCCAGCGGTTGTTAATAAGGCTGTTGGGCCGGTCCATAACCAGTAACCGATATTTAATCAAGGAGATAACCGAGCAGGTAGTCCGCGACCGCAACCGAGAATTAGGCGAGCCTGCTTGTGGAAGGGTAGAGGCGCCACTGGTTGTGCAAGGCTTGTAACTTGTAACTTGTAGCTTGTAACTTGTACGCTACACTTGTAGTGGACGTGATGACAAGTCTGTGTTTAGCGTCGCTCAACGGTGTTTTGTATCGTAACGACCTTGACAACTTGTTTCACTGGTATTACCGTCATATCGTGTGAAGAACGATCTAATGGACGTTGTTTACTGTTGAATACATTTGCAAAAGTAGGGCGTGAAACGGCCAGTAATTATTTAATTACGGTTTTCAGCCAAGAAGGACTGTTGAATGTGGGGATTAGTTATGCATGTAGTAGGAAATACGACCGATAGACAAATTATGGTAGAGTAAAGAAAGTTATGGCCAAGTGAGATAAAAATGATTTCATTATGATTAACTAATCACGTTGTAAATGCAAGAAAAGTGTTGTAGTCAGCATAAACTATGCTAGTATTCAGTGAAAGAAAATTTTAGCTCTATGATCATTATAGTGTAAAATTGAAATTAGTGTTTTGTTATCCAACAAAAGCATTTACTAAATTAGTTTGAAATTAGATTCGTTAAAGGTCAAATGTTTCATTAAATAAATGTCATTCTTCGGTAAAATGCATAATACATAATCGTAAAAGTAACACAATGTCAAAGACAGATGACATTAGAAGATGTTCGGAAAGTAGTATTTTCAATCCAAATGTTCAGAAAACGGGAATCGATAGAATGAATTGTAAGAACTCATTTGCTGGTTTATTTGTAGGTTCACTAAGCCGTAGACCAGAGTCATTATTTACCAAGATAAAGTTGTTACTTAACACCGAGGGCAAGGGAGCATCTAGAAAGGGAAAGCATTTCGTTTCACGCAATCTTATCATAACTCTATTAGGTATTGAGTCAGGCCAAGCCTCTAACAACTAACAACATTCTTTGTGTCTGTCCCTTCTCACGATGAGGTTCTTATCAGTATCCTTGTCAGTGAACCTCCTGGTTTGGTTATTTAAAACCATCAGACATTATTTATGACAAAACTGAAACCCGGGTTGAACCCTTAATTGACAAAGGGTTAGACTACAGAAAGAACCACTTTACCTTCTTCTTTCGACATTGTGATACATTTGTCATAGGCTACAATAGTTTCTATGCTTTGACATAATATTTATAAAATATTTATTTGCATTCCTACAAACTTTCATACGGATAAAATTCATATTTTAGTTAGATTTTTCTGTTATGAACAATAGTGTTTCAGAATTATAAAAAAATGTTAAGGCTTTGATCCTGTTAAAACTAAATATCAATATTATAATTTTAGCATTTGAAAACATGTTTTTATCGCACTTGTGTAAAATACAGAAACATATAAATCCATTCACCTTCTTTCATGCATTACGTGAAAAAGCATTACGTAACTTTTAACCACTAGCTTGTCTAAACGGTTATTTAGTCACACGTCAATCCAATAGTAAGTTCAAATACGATTTCACACCAATGCTTTAAACAATTTACTTGAAAGTGACGTAATATATTCACGTCAAAAGTATAATTGACCATGAACTCACCACGCTTGAACTTGAACGCACGTCTAGCTTAGGAATGTTAATTTTTATTTGATAGTAAATTCATCATAATATTGAGTATAATTTATCAATGCATTTTTAAATGGGGATCAATTTGATCAATCTTACAATTTACAAGTAACAAGTCAATCTTTTTCGAGATAAGTGCAGGTGAAATGCGTAGTAGACACGTCAGTAGCAGGGATGACGTCAGCAAAGTTAGAGATAATCGCAGTAGAGCCATGACGGTCCCAGGCCGAATAAGCCCAGAGGTGGTAAGGTTAGCTACGTCCGCTAAACCGCATTGATCAAGTCCCACTCAATATACAAGATTAGATACGTGCTAAATAATCCGACTGACCTCTGTCGTATTGTTTATCCCTACGCAGAATGTTTTTATCAGTTGTATGATTTTAAGAAGTAACAAATCACCTGAAGGGTTGTAAAACAAAGTTAAAGGAACATCAATTTTCTTGCTCAAGAATTTTCTTTAGCATATGGAGGTGGTGAGTAACTCAACTGGAGTACAATCTGGCCAAGTTACAATCTCCCTCTCTCTAGCCAGCACAAGGATTACACACTTGCTATAACACGATGAATGAAATTTTAGGTCATATAACCTCTGTACTTGGATGATGTTGACATGGAAGAGAATTAGTTCCCCAAAAGCTGAGCCATGTTATCAAGAGATTGCTCCAATTGCTTTATGATTTTTAAACATTCGATAGTTCGGTAAGGTGCAGGCCTAAAAGACATATAATCATAAACTGGCTATGCATTACACCATAACGTAAACATAAACTTTATGAGTGAGCTGGTCTAATGGTAAGAGCGGTCTCTGAGGTATTGGGTTCAAATCCCGCTATATCACCAATGGATTTTATCTTAGTGATAATGCCGCGACCCCTGGGTCTTTTTTTATCCTAGGACGCTAGGTTCGGATTTCGTCTCCAGAGCGCCGAGTCTCCCGAGTGCCGCGGCTCCCCAGCGCCGAGCAGGCTATCTGGAATAATCTGACAGTATTCACAGCCGAATTGGAATTCACAAAAGCAACGAACTGCGGTATAGGCGGAAGCCCAACTGAGCATTGTAGACAATCAAAATTGGAATGACGTTAATTTTACATACATTTCATTGCAGACATGATACGTCTTGAATTCTAAATTAACATTTAATGGATATTTTGTAATTGAGCTTACCGACACTAGTACTTTTGATATGCTCACACTTAATCTTGAAATATTAACCTAACCTAACTTTACCCAACTTAACTTAACCTAACCTTGATTGCTTCACGGATTAAACCTATTGATACTATTTTAAAAGAGAAGGTAATAACTGTCGTTACTTCTTCATTTTTGAGCAGACCCTTTGGTTAATTGTGGCCTCGGCGCTAAGAATACCCATTTGCCCTTCTGTAGCCCTGCATTTGCCCTCGGCGCTCGGGGGACTTATAACTTAGATCAAATCCATTGGCGATTTGGAGGGATTTAGACCCGGAAACTCTTTAACCAAAGTCCCGTGCTCTAACCACTATACCAGCTCACTACCCTAGGCCTAGCCTGAAGTAATGTGACAAATATTGCCTGGCTCGTGCCTAGTGTCATATTACAATAACATTGCTTTGCGTCCTCACCAACGAATCAAGGTGCCCATATTGCCAAAATATTTCTCAAACATTTAAAATATAAAATTCATATTCACATAATACTATTGTTTCAATAAGATATTTACTTATCCATGCAAATTCAAATAACACAATCCTGCTAATGTTTTGCAGCACAGTCCCGTAGTAGCCTAGTAGCGTGGTGGTAGTGTAGTGAGGTCAGTCAGCAGTGTTTTGCACTAACTAGCCCCGTTTCTAGAAATAGTTGTATAAACAATGTTCACTCGGCAAGTTCATGAATGTAACTCACATCAAACGTGTGTCGAGTTGTGAGTAACGTAACGACTTTGATGACGCAAGACTCATGATTGTTTAGACTGCTGACATACACACAAACACACCGACAACTTGTATTTGATATGGCAAACGTAGGGCGTACATTCTGCTTGATCCACAAGGCAATTGCAACACTAACACAAACCTTACGAACTTTAATATGTGATTTTTAAACAATAGCTAATTGCAAAAAAAGTATACACACGCGGCATTTTCATGTATTTTTACAGTAATTTAATAAATATGAAATCTAATATTAGCTTGTTCATACAGTAAACACTTTCGTTATTGGTACGTTTTTTGGAATGTGTGCAAGTTGTATAAGCTAATTAGATAACTACAGGCTATCTAATATGATACAAATACAATATTTTTTTAAGTTTTCAGATTAACGACTAAAAAACGCTTAGGAAAAGGTAATATAGTAATAGAGCGCGGGCTTTGGTTTCCGAGTTCACGTCATATCAATCTCCAATTTCAAGAGTCGTGAAATCTTTAGCCATCATAGGTGCTATCGGTGGTATGTACAATACATGCATCGGATTAACGTCATTACAATATAGTTGCCTTAGGACCAATAGCTTTCAGTTGTGCTAATAGGCCTAACCCCACAACCCTCTAGGCTTAGCCTGATGTAATATACAAAGTAATGTGGTTCCGGGCTAGAACCTAGGGTTCAAATATGTAAGGGAAGGGCATAAAAAAATAAAGTCTTTGCATGCTCAGACACCAATACATTTTGGTTTAACTTTTTGACTTGAGCATTCATAATTGTATGAACACTTATTAATAACTGTATTAATCTTTAGATAAACAATCTATTCATACTGATCAGCAAAGTAAAATCATTGACCTCCAGTCAAAGATAACATTTTATTACATATGTTTTCCTTAACACTTTTGGAATTTTGAATGAGCAATTTGATTGATAGTTTCGGTGGACAAATATTGTTCGTAGATAATACAATCTGGTGGAAAACCTAGCTGATGGTATGAAGAGAAATATTTGACAAACGTAGAATTACCTTACACATAGAGGCATATTGTTATTGAATGAATGGTGGTGATAGTTGATACTTACGGCACATTTACACGTGTCTAGAATCTCAACCTCCGTGGTGACGCTGTCAAACGTGACGTTGTGTCTGTACATGAAATCTGAAACACAACATTCAGGGTCATTGTCTGAGGTGTCCTCCAGCCGAGCGAGCAAAGGGTTATACAGTATAGTGTCAGGTTGATGTTGTACATTCATGTCTAAAACATATTAGACCAAATTATAAACAGTTAGAGGGTAAAACACGTTTCATATTTTGTTGAACTTTTATTAGTGCTTATCCCATAGCCGCATCAATATTGTCTTTAAAACTCACTTCATGGCTTCATCAATATAACAACGCATGTATTTGTTTTTCTCCATGGCGGAAAACGTTTATAATTGTCCTAGTTTACCTCTGTAAACCAATTCAGTCTGCTGATTGGAATCAAGCCACAATAATATTGAAAGTGTTTATATCAACTATTAATGCTCGTTTACTGGCTAATTTAATCTTAACTAAGATAAACATTGATAACTTCTGATTTTCTATTGCTAAATAAATTAACAGCTTCATTATTCTTAAATGCAATGTCACTTTGTTGGCACTCTTCCCAGTTTTATAAGTCAAAGGAATCGTATAGAATTTTATTATTTTAATGACTCAATTAAAGAAGCGTGCGAAAATGTGGTTCTAAAACCTTTCTAAACGAGTTTTGGCTCTGCAGTCTACTTCAGTGTCATCTGAAACCTTGGTTTAAGTGTTTCAATGCGTACAGTTATGTGACCAATGCTACTTCACTCATAGATATAAGAGAGGGGTAGATATAGCGTATTGAGTAGACCAAGGAAAACCAAGACCAAACAGAGATATGAATCAGTGACGGTATACAAAAACTTTACCTTTACTCTTAAAGGCATATATCAGCTATGTATGATATATGCAGAGCATAATTTGAGGGAGCCTCAATATATTTTTAGAATCTGGCATTAAACGTAAACTGATGACAAGGTAGCTTATTTGAGGTGTGGTTGATTCCCAACTTATGTCAATCTAAGAACAATGTAAATGTTAGTCCAAGTCAAAAATCAGTTGCAGTGTCTGTTTTCTTAGTTTATTTGTGTACTTGGACGGATATAAATCAAGAATTTTACATTTCAATAAGCTATATGATGTACCTGTACTATTTTACTAAATGTCATAACTCAAACTCAACTAACTGTATTTACCTTTTTACAAACATAGAATAACAAATAAACATATGATAATAATTAATAGAAATTAACAGGTGTTATGAAATAAACTGTTCTCACAACATCCTCCCTTTTAAGTTTGAAAGTTCTTCAACCAGCTTGGTTTGTGTATATTTCTCTTTGGACGGTTGTATGGTTCTGTTTGATGTGTATTTGTTGACAAATTTTGTTCACTGTTTTCCTCTCTTAAATAAGGGGCAAGTTTGAGGTGGAATCGATTTCTTCTCACATTCCTCTTATCAGTTTCAACAATATATGAACGAGGGCTGTCCAGGATTTTCACAATTTTGCCATGTCTTCTAAGGTCCACAATCCAAACTGGGTCTCCTATATGAAGAGGATTGAGAGTTTGCACTTTGTGCCTTCTATCATAGTTGTGTTTGTACTTCTCACGATATGTTTCTTCTCTCCCTTTTAGATCCTTTAGATCTGGTTTTCCACTAAGAAAATGTCCTGTCTGAGGCAATGTGCTCCGTAATCGCCTGTTCATAAGAAGCTGAGAGGGACTGAACCCATTCCAGAGGGGTGTCGTTCGATAGGCTAGAAGCACTAAATAAGGGTCTTCCACATTTTTCTTTAGAATCATTTTGGCGATTTTCACTGCCGCTTCAGCCTCTCCATTGCTTTGGGAAAATTTTGGGCTACTTGTTACATGCTTGAAGCCATAAACTTTGGAAAATGTCTTGAAATCTGAATGTTCAAGGACTTGAAATTGAGACCCACAGTCCGACCTAATTTCTTCTGGAATGCCGGGTCGACAGAAAAAGGCTTTGCATCTCATTATTTACTTCTCGTGATGTTAATGACTCTAATTCAGCTATCTCAAAATATCTGGAGTAATAATCTGTCACAGTCAAAAACCAAACGCCTTCAAGTTTGAACAAATCCATCGCAAGTGTTTTCCATGGCCTATCAGGGAACTGTTTGGGAAGCAATGGTTCATGACTGTTCCTTGAATGTTTAATACAAGTAGGGCATGATTTCACCATACTTTCAATGGCTGAAGAAATTCCTGGCCACCAGACTGACTCTTTTGCACGTAAACGACACTTAGTGATTCCAAAATGACCTTCATGTACTCTTTGAAGTGCCCAAGACTGCAGAGCTGGCGGAATTACAAGTCTTGAACCTCGTAGTATCATCTCATTATCAACACTTAGCTCATCCTTAACTGAATTATACGGTTTTAGGTCATCTCGTAATGATGTCTTAGAAGGCCAACCTTGGATGATTATTTTTTTCAGTTCACGTAAAGTCGGATCTTTATTTTGTTCCTCCAATACTTTAGCAACTATGCAGTCGTTTATATCAATGGACGACAAAACCATTTGAACAAACGCTTGAGTTTCTTCTTCTAACTCACGGTCATCAGTACCTGAAAATGGGAGAGGTGCTCTTGAAAGAGCATCAGGAACTAGAAGCTGCTTTCCAGGAATATAAGTAATTGAAAAATCATATCTCATGAGACGCAATCGAATTCTTTGAATTCTTGGAGACAATTCATCAAGATGTTTGGATTTCAAAATTTGAAGTAGTGGTTTGTGATCTGTTTGTATTGTTATTCTCTTGCCAATAATAAATTCTTGAAACTTTTCACATGCCCAGGCAACAGCTGTAGCCTCCCTCTCGATGTTTGCATAGTTTTTTTTTCAGAAGGAAGAAGGCTTCGGGATGCAAATGATACTGGTCGTATAGAACCATCATCTTGAACTTGAGAAAGAGTTGATCCTAGTCCTTGAAGCGATGCATCACAGGAGATAATTGTTTCCCGATTTACATCGTAAATGGCTAGGCAAGGAGAGTTAGTCAAAATGAGTTTTATTTCATCAAATGCCTTCGCCTGCTCTGGAGCCCATATCCATGGAACGTTAGCTTGAAGTATTGAATTCATTGGGGCCAAAATCTTAGCTTTGTCAGGAATAAACTTACCAAGAAAGTTTACCATCCCATTGAACCTTTGAAGTTCTTTTACGTTTTTTTGGACAGTCCATTTTGAGAATGGCGGAAACATTTTCCTTATCAACAGAAATTCCATCGGATGAGAGGAAAAGCCCAAACTCTGCCCTGCTAAGCACAGTTGTGGTAACTGACATTTTTAGGGAAAATGAGATATGGTTTCCATGTGATTC
This sequence comes from Macrosteles quadrilineatus, assembly GCF_028750875.1. Taxonomy (NCBI): domain Eukaryota; kingdom Metazoa; phylum Arthropoda; class Insecta; order Hemiptera; family Cicadellidae; genus Macrosteles; species Macrosteles quadrilineatus. The sequence goes on from NW_026542595.1 coordinate 37,389,368, forward strand.
TACACATACTTAGGATCATATAAATAGCCTTAAATGCCGTATATGTTGTTGTATTTATTTATAAAAAGCTTATTTTCTTTGCCGTATCTGCAGTTTAGGAGTGTTTTACTAAGCGCAGTTGTTGTAACTTACATTTACTAGGGTATTTAAGTTGTATCCAACAACAGATACAACGATTTCCCTTAGGAATGATATGTTACCACAAAACGCTTTAGCAATCCATCAGTTACGGCAATTTAGTTTAGCATAATCCCCATTATTGGCCGAGTATTCCTATATAAGTGCCGTGTTGTTGGAATCAAAGCTTTTGTCTCTTTGAATTGAGGCGACCTATTATTATCATATAATGAATTTAATTTCCTTTATATTGACATTCCACTTAATAGTATCATTTTTACGGCAAAATTTTAACAGAGTATCTTGTAGGCCTATTAAATGATGGGCCTTTCTTTAGAAGAGGTCATTTATTCTGCCAATAATGTAAGCATAAAAAATTAAACTGTAAGTTACGTTTTTACAGGCCAATCTGATGAAATAAATTATGACTTGAGTTAAGGGGTTTCTGGTTCAGATAATGTAGGCTTGATAAATGAAATTGAGATTTTAACAGGTCAATCTGATGATCTTAATGAAGATGTACCTACTTATGAAAATTACTCATAACAAAAACGTCTCAAAAAGTTGGTAACATTTTTTTACAACCTTGTGCTATAACAAAACCAATGATAGGATTATTCAAGATATGTCTAAGGAAAATGGTGTCTCGCCAAAACCTGATGGGAGGAAAGGATGCCCCATAACAAGATTGACAGATCATCGATTGCTGATCCCCAATAACCATACAAATTGTTAAAAAATTTTCAAAAGTTGTATTACAATAATTGTTTTACAACCATTAAAAACCATTTTGATTTAAACTTCACATTACAACAATTTTAATATGATTGAAATTATCTTTAAATTGTTTAACAATCAGTTTTATGCAGTATACAAAATAAATTTTAATACAAGTTTTAAAATTGTTTTATTCTTTGTTTTGTTATAAAGAATTTCAAAACAATTTTCCAAACAATATTTAAATTGTTTACAAAAGTATTTAATAATTGTTTGTGTAGGTCTAGTTCTAAAAAACAAATTTCAACAATTTTAAAATCAATTTTTTCACAATATTTAAATTGTTTACAAAACTATAGGACAATAGTTTGTGTAGTTCTTAAAAAACAAGTTTCAACGTTTCAACAATGTTGAAATAAACGTTTTATTTGTTTGATTATTGATGTTTGATTAAATATGAGATGTTTTAATCTTAAATAATAGGTTTTATCCCTGTTTTGGCAATTTTTTAAGTAGCATGCATTTAATTTGGATTATATATGTTTTATCATTCATGTTTATTAACAGCTTATAATGCTTACAATTTTTTGTTTTAAATTGTAATGAAGTAATCGGAAAAGTATTAAAATAAAATAAAATAAAATATGTTCATCATTATTGTACAGTTAAAGCATGGTAATTAATTAATTCTTCTTATAAAGAATTTTTTTGGAAAATATAATACAATTGTTTACAATTTTATACCAGTTATGTACGAACCTACATGAATTAACATACATATATGTAGTGTCGTGTGCTTCTATATTATAAATAATTATTTAAATAGGTAAATTCATAATGTATAAGTTATCGACTTTTGTGATAAGTTACCGATAACGTTGTGATAGTTGCGATACTAGATACAATGGTGGAACACCTGCTAAACATATAATAATTAATAATAAATAAAAATATTTTTTATATTTAAATTTTCTAACTTATTTAAGAAAAGTTTCAGTAGGTAGTTGAACAATTTAAGGGGGAAGATTAATCAATCATAACAATTATAATAACATCACTAATGGTATAATTCATATATATTTAAATATCAGTATCTTCTCCAACCCCCCCCAAAAAAAAAAAAAAAAAAAAAAAAACAATTCAACAACTTCCAGTTGTTGAATTGAACAGCCAAAACAGAATCATAGTATCAAAAATATTTCAATCCAGAAATTTTGTTTATTTTGGGAACCTTATATTTTGTTGCAATTGAAACAATAACCATGATTTTGCTGGACCAGTTTGTGGCATCTGCAAAGATACAACATATTGGCTTAGGAAAATTAAGTTGCCACTATATGGCCAAGTATATTTGATTGTAATTGATAAGAACTAAAGCATTATCTAATTTCTTAAGTATTTAAAATGTTTTCATGTTAAAAAATAATTTTGGAAAAAGATTTAGCGTTAAAAAATACATAAGATGTGACCAAAAAAATTGTTTAAAGTCAATTTTTGACTGTAGGGCATAGTTTTAAATATACTACCCTTATTTTCTCAATTTTACCAAGATGTCAGTTACCACAACTGTGCTTAGCAGGGCAGAATTTAATACTTGACTTCCCAAACTCAGTTTTGTCTTTGTTAAGTGTCATTCCTACATTTTTAAGCTTTTCAAGTACTTGCCGAACAACTGTATCATGTTCTTCTTTCGTTTTGCCCCAAATCAGAATATCGTCCATATGGACTGCGACATTTGACTGTTTGTCTAAGATTTTGTTCATGCATTTCTGAAAATGTTCAGGTGCTGATGTGATTCCAAATGGAAGTTTGAGAAATTTAAAACGTCCAAAAGGGGTAAGGAAAGTAGTTAGATCCTGGGAATTTTCATTTAAGGGGACTTGCCAAAAACCACTGTTTGCATCAAGTTTTGAAAACCATTTTGCTCCTGAGATTGAGCTGAGAGACGTTTCAATTTTGGGAATCGGATGATAAGACCGCTGGATGGATTCATTCAACTTTGTTAAGTCAACACATATGCGGACATCTCCATTAGATTTAGGCACTACTACCATTGCTGAGCACCATTCAGTAGCATGCTCAACTGGTGTGATTACATTATTTTGTACCATACTTTCTAGTTCTTTTTTCACTTGACACATTAGGGGTAAAGGTACTGTCCTAGGAGTGGTTATTGCGTATGGCTTTGCGCCATCCTTAAGTGCTATTGTGTAGGGATCAGGAATGACGCCTAGACCACTAAACATTTCATGGTATTCGGTAAAAAAGTCACTGTCTACCTCTGCAACTGAATTAACAAAAGTTAAAATTTCCAAGTCCTGTATTGCTGGACGACCAAGCAAGGGTGTTATGAGTCCCTTCACTACGTATACCATGTGATTTATTTTAACATCTCTGTATTGGATATTAGCTTTAACACAACCTACAGTTTCTAATTTTGTTCTACCAGCCCCAAACAACTCAACTTGAGTCGGCTGGATCCTACTTGGATCAACTATGCCAGGGGGAATTACTGTTACATCTGCCCCTGAATCAATTTTAAATGTTTGTGGTTTACCCTCAAATACTAATTCTAGTTTCCAGGGCTTACATTTTGACCCATCCCCAAGTGTACCTATGAATACTTTATTATTTGAAGGTCCAAGTTCACTTACTTCATTTTCGTCAGTTACTTCCTGTGCTTTAGATCTGCAGACCTTCGAAAAGTGATCAATCTTTTTGCATAAGTTACATGTTGCGCTTTTTGCTGGACACGTGCTTCTTGGATGGGACGGTTTATAACCACACCAGATACATTGCGCTGGGTATTCTTGTTTCTTTTGACGAAACCTATATCCTTGATTTTGGTTTGAACTCGATGACGTAGTTGCTTCAATTTGAACTCTTTTCTCATCACATAAATCTGCCTTCTCTTTCTTTACGTTATCTGCATGTCTTATTACTGTAATGGCCTTGTCTAAATTCATCTCGGGATCTAGCAACAAGCGATCACTAAGTTTCTCATCATTTAAACCCAGTATTAGCACCATCAACACCATTTCATCATTAAGTGAACCCCAGTCACAGGTTCTAGCCAAGGAATGGAGACTAACTATAAACTCTTCAACTGTTTCATTAATTTTTTGTTGTCTCTTCAAAAACTTTGCTCTTTCAAAAATTAAGTTCCTCCGTGGAATAAAATGTTTGTCAAATAAATCTAAGACTTCTTCAAATGTTAGCGTTGATTCCGTTGCTAAATTAAAAGATGCAAAAATCTCATCAGCTTTCTCACCTAATGTGTATATAAGAGTGTTGATTTGTTTGTTCTCAGACTCTTCAGATAGCCCAGATGCTGACCGATATCTTTGAAATCGTGTTTTCCATCTTGGCCAATCTGCTGGTACAAAGGAGAAACTAGCTGGAGGTTGAATAACTGAATGAGTGTTTGATACAATGATTGACTTCTTAGTTGAATTGTTGTATTCATTTTCTCTGCTTCTTCCATTTTCATTATCTTCATAGTCAGATTGTTTCCTTCTTGGATTTCTCTTCTGAGGCATAGCTCTAAACCGCTGCCACCATGTACTATTTTACTAAGAATTAAGTGAATGCACTGTTTTATGTCATAACTCAAACTCAACTAACTTTATTTACCTTTTTACAAACATAGAATAACAAATAAACATATGATAATAATTAATAGAAATTAACAGGTGTTATGAAATAAACTGTTCTCACAACAGTACCATTTCTTTGCACTATTTAACTGTTCAACTATTTAATGATATTATTACTAAAAAAATCGTTTAGCCGAAAGGTTTGCTTTTATAAAAACGAAATGCACTTTCAGGCTTTTATATTAGTTAAATAAATTAGCTACGAGTAAATTAAAACTATATTTGTGTTTTGAATACCCTTTTTTCATTTTTATATTTTTTAACCACACAGAAACCATTAGTCTAAAAACGGAACCCTTGTCCTAGCTAGTAACATCTCCAATGGAACCAGTATGTTTTTTTGTATAACTTGTAAAATAATATTTTTTTCGCCAGGTGTCTTCTTGCATCCTTGATTTACACGTTATTTATGGATGAACATCTCAGTATACGTAATCCGTTAAATTACAGAAGCAACCAGTTTCGGCTCCTAAATTGAACTGGGAATATTTACATTGAGATCGTCAAATGTAAAACATACAACATTTACTTTAAGAGTAAAAAGACATATTTAAGGTAACTGATTAGTTAACGGACGGCGCTAACTTGGTGAAATGCAAGTCCTGACATCTGTTCATCATAACGCCTAAACCTGAGAGTATCCAATTAGTTTTCTGCGTGGTAAAGACACACATTATTGTGATGTATAAAATCTATAAGACTTCCGATAACATTATTTTTTGGTGAAAATTTCATGGATGAGTGTATTTTATGCACAAGATAGCTATAATACTTGTTTAAATTGGAAACACATTAAATATCCATAGTTACTACGCTGGAGGTTTTTGTACAGCACATATATTAGATTTAAGTATACAGTTACATTCGGCAATGATAAATTTCATTAAGTATTGCAGTTGGCCCATAACTCCATTTCTCCATTTTTGTATGCCGCCTTTAAAAGAAAAATCTGCTTGTGAAATATCGCTAGTTCATAACACACCTCTACCTGATGCCAAGTTTGTATCCACCGAAGGACACAACACCAAAATGATCCGGAGATTCAAATATGAAAATGACCTCACTAAAAACGACAATCACAGATGTTCCGTGCAATATGAGGCCCAGGACGGAAAAACAATAACGAAGGAAATTTTGTTTGGGCCTTATGACGATGTTAATAAATCCAGAGACTGCAACGAAATATGGCTAATTCACAATGAACCGACAGAGTTGTCCTTTATAATTAAGTAAAGAAAACATGTAATAAATTAATACAAATGGAGAAATACAAATTATCTACTAAGGTATTACACTCTCTGCTTATTCAACCCATAAAACGAAAGAAAATACCATCTATATAAAACACCATTAATTTCAGTGACATAAGGCACTGCATACAACAAAATCTTTTTGATAATATCAAAAATGTTCTGAACTAATCTTATCCTAAAATCCAATGATACTTTACGTATTAATCCTATATTTATTTAGAGTTCAATAAAATGCTTACCGTTACAATCAGCACCATTAGGTGTCTGTTCTGTTCAATAAAGGAAATTCTAGTGGGATGGTTCGGGTACGTAGTACAAATTGACTGACGCAACACTGTATTTACATACTAGACAACTTTCTATTTTCATTATCGGTTATCACTGTAGCTGATTTTATATTCGGGTCGGGTAGAGGAAGTGGCAGCACGCACGTCTTGGAGACGTTAACGGGTGGGTAGAACTTACGCGTCCTTCATAATCTACTAGTGGCCTACATTCATCCTCAATGAACTGTTTGAAAACAATTAACTTTGCTAAATTTCTGAATGTATTGAACTTAACAATACAACCGTATGGTGTTTATGAAATTGTTAATGACAAGAAAATGTATAGATTATTCAAGGAACGTGAAATAGAACATTTCATACAAATGTTACTACTTTACAAATTAAAATAATACCCCTTAATATCAATCTGTTAACTCATAATTCCATCTTTAGTCATTCTATTATAACACAGATTCGCAATGAACGCGCTTCCCTATCTTTAATTAATGTTTAGGTATCTATAAACTCAAAGTCATTTTCTCCCAAAAAAGCTGGAGTTGAGCTGATAGTCTGTAAACAATCAAATTAAAAATTTTGGTGTCAAAATTCGTCCTAAAAAATTACAAGCGTAAGATTTGTTTGTGTTTATTATCGTGTTGATTGTCGTATTTTCTTACAAAATACATATCCTTTTAACTACAGACAGTTTAAGACGATGATAGAAAAATGGTTTGTTTTAAAAGTGCTACTTTTGGACATTTACATCTTACCAACGAAAGAGAACTAAAGTCACGAGACAAGGCTAAGTAAATGCAAACCTGTTGTTTATATTCCAACTGGATAGCAGGACGCTTCCATTCAAATTTATTGCGATCCGCAGAGATAAGAGGAGTGATAAGATGAGATTTACCATGGAGGGTGTAGACCGAGTGACCTGCTCCAGATCCGCCCTTTCCCCTGCCTTGCCGTTATAATTATCAACCAATGCCAGCGTGAATCATTTTCAGGAAGAGAAATCTTCCGCGCTCTTTTACATCGGAGCAGCTTAAAATTGCTAATAGTGTAATTGATTGTAGTTTATCAGGGAGAGAGTTCAAGTACCACTGTCCAGTGTCCATTTCCCTTTTCCTTTTTGCTACTTACTCAACGTCAGGTAGTAGCACTTGTTCCTTTCCACGCAAGTATCTTTTTGACCAACACGACACTAAGGAATAATTAGTCGCAGCTAATTAGTTTTAACGAAAGATTAATTTAATTAATAGGTTGGCTCCGAATGTGTTCACTAATGCATAAGGCGAAAGTAAGGCATTTAACAGGAGTTTCGCTGTTTTTGCTTATTAGGTGTGTAACTACTCTTCCCAGAAGCGCCGTGGGCGATGGTCCGGCTGTAAATTTGTTTCTTTGCTCGTCAGACGTCGTTAAACGATGAACGTGTGTTGAGCCTCGGTGGTGTATCGTATCTCCTACTGAGCTTCTGCTTCTTATACCAACCTTTGGACTCTGTTTTGTATGTTGATTCAAAACAGAAGGTAGATAGTTTCTTTGCTCGTCAGACGTCGTTAAACGATAAACGCGTGTTGAGCCTCGGTGGTGTATCGTATCTCCCACTGAGCTTCTGCTTCTTATACCAACCTTTGGACTCTGTTTTGTATGTTGATTCAAAACAGAAGGTATATAGTTTCTTTGCTCGTCAGACGTCGTTAAACGATAAACGCGTGTTGAGCCTCGGTGGTGTATCGTATCTCCTACTGAGCTTCTGCTTCTTATACCAACCTTTGGACTCTGTTTTGTATGTTGATTCAAAACAGAAGGTAGATAGTTTCTTTGCTCGTCAGACGTCGTTAAACGATGAACGTGTGTTGAGCCTCGGTGGTGTATCGTATTTCCTACTGAGCTTCTGCTTCTTATACCAACCATTGGACTCTGTTTTGTATGTTGATTCAAAACAGAAGGTATATAGTTTCTTTGCTCGTCAGACGTCGTTAAACGATAAACGCGTGTTGAGCCTCGGTGGTGTATCGTATCTCCCACTGAGCTTCTGCTTCTTAGACTAACCTTTGGACTCTGTTTTGTATGTTGATTCAAAACAGAAGGTAGATAGTTTCTTTGCTCGTCAGACGTCGTTAAACGATGAACGTGTGTTGAGCCTCGGTGGTGTATCGTATCTCCTACTGAGCTTCTGCTTCTTATACCAACCTTTGGACTCTGTTTTGTATGTTGATTCAAAACAGAAGGTATATAGTTTCTTTGCTCGTCAGACGTCGTTAAACGATAAACGCGTGTTGAGCCTCGGTGGTGTATCGTATCTCCTACTGAGCTTCTGCTTCTTATACCAACCTTTGGACTCTGTTTTGTATGTTGATTCAAAACAGAAGGTATATAGTTTCTTTGCTCGTCAGACGTCGTTAAACGATAAACGCGTGTTGAGCCTCGGTGGTGTATCGTATCTCCCACTGAGCTTCTGCTTCTTATACCAACCTTTGGACTCTGTTTTGTATGTTGATTCAAAACAGAAGGTATATAGTTTCTTTGCTCGTCAGACGTCGTTAAACGATAAACGCGTGTTGAGCCTCGGTGGTGTATCGTATCTCCCACTGAGCTTCTGCTTCTTATACCAACCTTTGGACTCTGTTTTGTATGTTGATTCAAAACAGAAGGTATATAGTTTCTTTGCTCGTCAGACGTCGTTAAACGATGAACGTGTGTTGAGCCTCGGTGGTGTATCGTATCTCCCACTGAGCTTCTGCTTCTTAGACTAACCTTTGGACTCTGTTTTGTATGTTGATTCAAAAAAGAAGGTATATAGTTTCGTTGCTCGTCAGACGTCGTTAAACGATAAACGCGTGTTGAGCCTCGGTGGTGTATCGTATCTCCCACTGAGCTTCTGCTTCTTATACCAACCTTTGGACTCTGTTTTGTATGTTGATTCAAAACAGAAGGTATATAGTTTCTTTGCTCGTCAGACGTCGTTAAACGATAAACCCGTGTTGAGCCTCGGTGGTGTATCGTATCTCCCACTGAGCTTCTGCTTCTTAGACTAACCTTTGGACTCTGTTTTGTATGTTGATTCAAAACAGAAGGTATATAGTTTCTTTGCTCGTCAGACGTCGTTAAACGATAAACCCGTGTTGAGCCTCGGTGGTGTATCGTATCTCCCACTGAGCTTCTGCTTCTTAGACTAACCTTTGGACTCTGTTTTGTATGTTGATTCAAAACAGAAGGTAGATAGTTTCTTTGCTCGTCAGACGTCGTTAAACGATGAACGTGTGTTGAGCCTCGGTGGTGTATCGTATCTCCTACTGAGCTTCTGCTTCTTATACCAACCTTTGGACTCTGTTTTGTATGTTGATTCAAAACAGAAGGTATATAGTTTCTTTGCTCGTCAGACGTCGTTAAACGATAAACGCGTTTTGAGCCTCGGTGGTGTATCGTATCTCCTACTGAGCTTCTGCTTCTTATACCAACCTTTGGACTCTGTTTTGTATGTTGATTCAAAACAGAAGGTAGATAGTTTCTTTGCTCGTCAGACGTCGTTAAACGATGAACGTGTGTTGAGCCTCGGTGGTGTATCGTATTTCCTACTGAGCTTCTGCTTCTTATACCAACCTTTGGACTCTGTTTTGTATGTTGATTCAAAACAGAAGGTATATAGTTTCTTTGCTCGTCAGACGTCGTTAAACGATAAACGCGTGTTGAGCCTCGGTGGTGTATCGTATCTCCCACTGAGCTTCTGCTTCTTAGACTAACCTTTGGACTCTGTTTTGTATGTTGATTCAAAACAGAAGGTATATAGTTTCGTTGCTCGTCAGACGTCGTTAAACGATGAACGTGTGTTGAGCCTCGGTGGTGTATCGTATTTCCTACTGAGCTTCTGCTTCTTATACCAACCTTTGGACTCTGTTTTGTATGTTGATTCAAAACAGAAGGTATATAGTTTCTTTGCTCGTCAGACGTCGTTAAACGATGAACGTGTGTTGAGCCTCGGTGGTGTATCGTATCTCCCACTGAGCTTCTGCTTCTTATACCAACCTTTGGACTCTGTTTTGTATGTTGATTCAAAACAGAAGGTATATAGTTTCGTTGCTCGTCAGACGTCGTTAAACGATAAACGCGTGTTGAGCCTCGGTGGTGTATCGTATCTCCTACTGAGCTTCTGCTTCTTATACCAACCTTTGGACTCTGTTTTGTATGTTGATTCAAAACAGAAGGTATATAGTTTCTTTGCTCGTCAGACGTCGTTAAACGATGAACGTGTGTTGAGCCTCGGTGGTGTATCGTATCTCCCACTGAGCTTCTGCTTCTTATACCAACCTTTGGACTCTGATTTGTATGTTGATTCAAAACAGAAGGTATATAGTTTCTTTGCTCGTCAGACGTCGTTAAACGATGAACGTGTGTTGAGCCTCGGTGGTGTATCGTATCTCCCACTGAGCTTCTGCTTCTTATACCAACCTTTGGACTCTGATTTGTATGTTGATTCAAAACAGAAGGTATATAGTTTCTTTGCTCGTCAGACGTCGTTAAACGATGAACGTGTGTTGAGCCTCGGTGGTGTATCGTATCTCCTACTGAGCTTCTGCTTCTTATACCAACCTTTGGACTCTGTTTTGTATGTTGATTCAAAACAGAAGGTATATAGTTTCTTTGCTCGTCAGACGTCGTTAAACGATAAACGCGTGTTGAGCCTCGGTGGTGTATCGTATCTCCCACTGAGCTTCTGCTTCTTATACCAACCTTTGGACTCTGTTTTGTATGTTGATTCAAAACAGAAGGTAGATAGTTTCTTTGCTCGTCAGACGTCGTTAAACGATAAACGCGTGTTGAGCCTCGGTGGTGTATCGTATCTAACTGAGCTTCTGCTTCTTATACCAACCTTTGGACTCTGTTTTGTATGTTGATTCAAAACAGAAGGTATATAGTTTCTTTGCTCGTCAGACGTCGTTAAACGATGAACGTGTGTTGAGCCTCGGTGGTGTATCGTATCTCCCACTGAGCTTCTGCTTCTTATACCAACCTTTGGACTCTGATTTGTATGTTGATTCAAAACAGAAGGGAGATAGTTTTTTTTTTTTTTAATCAATTACATTGATTACAACCGATTACATTTTACTATATGACATTGCATTACATTATCAATTCTTAAAACCAAATACAGGTGAAAAATGATCGAGTGAAAGGCCTTGTATGATTTTATTGGTTTTTAAGTCAAGACCTTTCAAATACAAGTGCTATGATTAACTACAGCCGCGTCCAGTTTCGAACTATGAAAAGGCTTCTTATTCAGGATCCAACTAGCAACCATATGATTGTTAGGCATTAAACCACTCAGCTACAACGCAAATTGACTGTGCAAGTCTTATGTCCAAAGATTCAATTAGCATATCAATCGCCCCTAAACTTTTAAAATTCTTTCACAGTTCCGTGTGAATGATGGTTAGCCACCAGAGTGATTGAATATAGTAACTAAAAACTTCTAAATGAAGGTAAATCCTTGTGACTGTAATCGTGAAACGAACCCTATATATATTGACCAGTAATTCCACATATTTTCTAGTTTAATTCTCTGTCTCATTAGAGTCAATGTGTTGAAGATACAGGTAATATGATGTCAAATTTAAGTACTAATGGTTTAGCCTACTTGACAGTAACTATTACGTAAACGTATTGAGTAATGATTGTTTGCACAGTATTGTAAGAGTAACAGATTTGGTAGTGATGTCGCAAGTGCCGAGAGATGCAGCTAGTGATCGCGTGTGGAGCCTGACCTGTCACTTGATGAACGATAGCGGCAATCGTGACGAAAATAATAATACCTACTCTGTGCAATCCATGAGCTCATAGAACTCCTCATTAGCCTGCTGTGCGACTTATTGTGCAACTTTGACATGAGGTGGCATTTATGTTAGTTAAGTTACTAACTAATGTAGCATGGTTAATTATTATTTTAAATGCATAAGAAGGCTAAGAATTGAAATTAGCTTAATAATCGCTTATCATTAGGAAAATATAATTTTATTTGTAATAATATACATACTTTTATAAACATATTCGTGATTATTGCTACTATACCCTAGTGTTTAGCAATAGTTAGTTCTATTGATCAGATAAAATTCAATAGATCTTTTTTTACGAACAGGGTTTGGAAAGAACTGACAATTGTAAACAAGTAATACAAAAAGATAAAACAATTAATAAAACATATTATGTTATCTTCAGATGGCAGGCGGTAGATAGTAGACATATAACACTTCTTACAACTAGGTAATTTTCAATAATGGTATTTCTGACACCTAAAATTTATAAAAAAAAAAAAACATAGCAATAGCTATCTGTGTCTATTTACGTTCTCATTCTTACTCTTAGGATTATAAAATTACCTCTACCAAAAACTGAGCCACTTTTAGCCTAGTATGAATTGTGTTTCTACATCTTGCACCTACGTATAGGACTGTTGTGGTAACTAAAGAACATAGCCAATTAATTACACGTTCACAAGTTTTGATTTAAGTGGGTTTAAGTGATGCTAATATTGAAAAATGTAATCACCACATTAAGACCATCAGCGCTATCTCTAATCGAGCGGCTACTTATGCAAAAAAGCAGGTTTAAAATAATAGTTTGTTATCATAGAAACATGACAATCGTAGAATGTGAGAAAATCAAAAATGAATTTGTAGCTAGAACATTTAACAAATGTTTTGCAATACATCATTTAGTCGAACGTGCATAGAGTTTCCATAGTTTAGTGCCAAACGAAAGGCAGCTCTTTTTATAATACTGCCTTCTTATGTGTTGGAGGGTGGCTGGAATAGATCTTGGACTTTCCTTTATCATATAAGTAATTTTGAGGCTCGTATTTTAGTATCACGATAGCTTTTTGAACTACCTCTTACTATATATATATTATATTTTATTATTTTTATCTGCTTATTTATTAATATTGCTGTTACTAACTGCATATTAAATACCAGGGGAGCATATTTTAATGAGCTTTTAAAATCCAAGACTTTTTTTATGACAATAACACTAGACTTAAGTTTATCTAAATAAACTCGGAGGATGTCCTCTAAAGACAGGATATTATTAACGTATTGCATTAACGTATCATTTTATTATCATTGCGATCTTAAAACAACGTAAACAACTCGTGGCTAGAAGCTAGTATTTGCCAATCTGGTCGTGTTTAATCTATCAAATCGCAAACATTCGGTGCAGTTAGTCACACCGGAGTTGTACGACCATTTGTGCGTTATTTGGCCGCCGTGGGCGCTGCGAACTCTTTGTTCATTGTTAACTACAATTGGAGCATTGTTTGATTTATTGGATCACAGTCACTCGAGCAATGCCCAATGCCCGTGAGGCTAGTGCAAGACATTAGCTCTCTAGCCCTCTAGCCGATCTTTACTGGGCAACAGATTGATATCTGCAAAGCTCAAGGTTTCATCTTAGATAAGCGATATAAATCTACTGTTGGTTTTGTACTGGACATTACTCATAAACCGAGATTGAACAAGAGTGAGAGTTTTTAGATTTGTATTGACTAAATATTTAACACTAAATGGGTGGTTTGATTTTAATGTGGAGTTATATTTTTAATAACTATTTAATTTGTTGCAAAATATGCATTACATAGTAAATTTTCGTGTTAAACAATTGATATAAATCTCAGTTCGTGACTTGTGCCAACAATCTCGTATATGATTAAGTGCTCAGTGAATATGTTATTGTAATTTACATATTTGATGTTTCGGACTCTTTTCTTTTGATAGCGCTTTAAATTACTTAACAAAAATCCTCTGGCGTGACGAACACATATTACACACCATGACTAGAGCCAAAAGTGACTAAGTGACTATTTCTTCCCGAGCTTAGTCAACAACAAGGCGAGATCTAAGGAGTGGGCAGTGTCAAAACCAAAAGTAACTTTTAACTCGTGTGATGGAGTAAAAGTATCCTCATGCTCCATTACTCTTTAAGCCAACTAATTCACTTCACAAAAACAGTTTGTATCGTTTACCTATACTAATTTACTTCCGGAGTTGGCACATTTTGCTTTGAAGTACAAAGCGTTTCACCAATTGATTTCCCTGTTTGTTCTGTTGGTTCTAATTTGGTTGTTTAAAGAAAGTTAAATGCATAAGATATTATTCCACAAACTTAATAACAAGTTAAAAATAAAACTGCTGACATATCCGACACTTAAATAGATATATCGTATAAAAGGAGACACTGCTTTAAACAGTTGTAAAGCTGTCGACATACCTAGGTAGGCATAGGTAACTCATTGTAAATAGACGTATTGTTATAATTCGTACAGTAAACATGTTTAAGTGGTGACCTGAACTCCAACTGAGAAACTTGTATTGAAACAGAAGTATTTGCTGCAGTATGACGAGGAGAATATTTGATTAGGACCATCTGTGGGGTCACGACCTAATGTAATTCGACTCTTTGTTGGACCACTGTTTGTCTGTGACGTCACCAGCTGCTGGAATCTCGTCCCGTCTGCGTCCACGGCTCGCGCAGCCAATTATTTCCCAGATACAATCGAGCGATTCGTGCTTGATGAAACGATACCCATTAAAACGGTTTAACATTCTTCAGATGTGCTGGGCATTGGCGTTCTAACACTTGTATCGGGTTTCAACATGTTTGTGTATGTTTGTTGATCCTGGTATCTTGTTGATCTGTTAAGTGTTAATAGTAGACCAGCAAATTTAACACTTTAAACATTTATTATTACTCATTATTATAATTTATTGTTCGTCATTACAAATTTTAACAATAAGTTTTTGTGTGTCGTGGTTTTATATTGACATTATTCCAGTTTACTTCAAAACCCAATACTGAAATAGTTATTTGTGTAACAAGTGGGCAAAGTGGCACTTTGCTGCACACGAGAGCAATGTTTACGCACGGAATGTCTTAGTGCAGCAAGGAACTTTTGCACTCGTGTTACACATTATATTTTTCCTACAGCTACCTAACAATGTACATGTTCTCTCACTGATTTGAGAAAGCAAAGTGGCCAATTCGCTCATCAGTGAGACAATGTTAACATTGTCTCACTCTAATTACTTTGTCTCACTCCAGTTTGCAACGTGAACGCACGAAATAGTAAGCGCGTAACATGCAGACAAGGTTGTATGCGCGCGAAATACGTTGGCAGCACTGGCTGTAAATCAGCTGGTCAGTTGTTATAGTGTTGTATTTGTCACTTCACATTAAATGTTATATTAAAAGTCACTTCTGTGTAAAAATATGTTACGTTTCTTCACCAATTTATTTGTTTTATGGTAACTGTAGGAAAAATATAATGAGCAACTCGAGTGCAAAGTACAATTGCCTCACTCGAGAAACCATTCCTCACTCGCCTACGGCTCGTGAGTAAGGATTTCTCTCGAGTGAGTCAATTGCTCACTTTTCTCACTAGTTGCACAAATAACTATTTCCTACTGTGACTATAAAGCATTTAAATAATTAGTCTTTCAGACACTATACAACACGTTTTTAGGTTCAGCTGGCAACACAAATAGGTGCCCTAGAGAAAGTGGTACCCGGTCCGTATCACTCCGCTATTTTTCCTCGGCAAGAAATGTGCTCCGCGACTTGAGAATATAGTTCCGTACGTTTTTTTTTTAATTTGAAGTGGTTTCAGCGCCTAAAAAAATGCTTTAAAGGTATTTTCTTGTTTACTAAGATCGTAGGAATGTTTTAAAAACGTTTTAAAGACAAGTCCAGTAAGTTCAGAAATACCGAAACTATAAACCCGAAATGACAGGTTAAATTGTAGTTATAACAGTAAATCAGCTGCTCATAGTATTATTATCTTTAAGTGTTGCCAACATTTTTCCAAGCGTACACGGTTACGTGCATAATAGAACCACGCTGTTTTGTGTTGTTTCGTAGGAATCCTGATGTGCGCCAAAGTATAAACCGTACGACAAAGTATAAATACGCAGCAATTAGCGGCTGTCTGTATTTTAAACAGTACAAGGAAGCCAACTTTGTCGGGTGACTGTAGGAAAAAATAATTTCATACCAGTCATTGTAATCCCTACTTATGACTGTGGTATTAATATGCTTGCATGGGTTTCTGTAGTAATAATTTAGTACTTAGTGAAAAACAAACAAGCATGGTTTAACTTTTGGTCAACAGAGAACATTTCAAAGATTTGTATTGTATTTATTTTATTTATTTTAAATTTATAAATATTTATTGTAAATTTATTTATTTTTTTATCTACTCAAAGCTTTCCGCGTTAAAACATTAAACAATGTTTAGTCGTACATAAACCAAAGAAGAGAAACTTAGTATCAGGGAAAATCTATTGAGGTCATTTTGATAGGTAGAAAATGTAAGTTTAAGGTTTATTCCATGGTCTGTGGTTTAAGTATGTACAAATACATATATTTTATATAAAAATCTAGTGCCAATAAAAACGATGAAATACTGCTCTAAACTTGATGTATCTGCATGGATAATATCGACGTTTTCCTATAAGGCTGTTGTAGTGGCTCACAGCTGCCGGCTGTCTTGAGACAGGCTGCTTCCATTCTGTGACTAAACTTACTTCTATATCTGTTAATATATATTTCGGTATAGACATATTTCGTAGTACTTGAGCGAAAGACGACCGTTGGATCTGATGATGATTGGAGCGCCCAATTGAAATCGATCACCAGTTTTATCGGCTTGTGAGTAACAGTATAACTGCGAATATATTTAATACAAGTGTTATTTGACGTATTTTTGCACAATGCTGATTAAGAAATTATTTATAATTAGTTGCCAAATTTAAAATTTTAAGAAAGCTGAAAAGATAAAGCAATAATTGGAGAAAAATTATTTTTCATCAATGCAAAGTAACGGGGATGTAGTAGAAGGAAACGTTTAGGTGTGGATTACACGTTGTAAGTATTGTAATATAGTAAATTAATTTGTCTTTAAACAATACTGGGTTAATTTTAAACTAGATTTTTCAGGAACTACAGGTTTTATTAAAATTAAAATGTGATCTCAGCAAAAAAAATATATGCGTACCAAGAAATTTAAGGAAAATGTAATGTTAAGTTGATTATTTTACCAACCAAGATACGCAAAGTAGATGAATGTACAACAAATTTAAATTAGTTTACTTTATTTGTGCATAATATGCGTCATACCTTAACGGTTAGGTTTTTTTCGGAGTAATGCTAGTATTTAAATATGTTAACGAATAGGAAATACTAAAACTTTGGATATATTTGTATGGCAAAACCTTAACCTTTTCACATATATGCCACTGCAATCCATGGTCGTGTAAGCTATAGCCAATTAAAAATTAATTTGACTAACAATACATAATTTATAGCATTCATTTAAGCATGAGGTAGGATGATAAACAGCCCATTTTTAAATTTGAATCTTATTTGTTTTAAAGTAGACATTTATACAAAATTAGAGATTGCAATGATCCACTAGCTACGATCCTAGATGTACATCGATGGCTACGATTTATAACCAGGTTATGCCTTTTGAAACTTGTTGAATTGCTTTTGCAAATATCAATTCTTTTGTAAGTCAGAGTTTTAATATTTTGATGTATACAACTGTTAAAAAAAAATGTGCAAAGTGTGTAGTTTTGTGCTTGAATAGGATTATTTTAATTTTTTGAAGTAGAACGCAATAAATTACTTTTTCTAAAACTTTTCTAAATATCTAAAATTATACTGTAAACATTTTAACTATGATAAAATACACGTAACATTTGTTACGATTTCGATTGAATTGGACCAGTCAAAAAGGTAATCATCAGGCCTAATCAACACTTTTTGAAGACATGAAAGTTAAAATATACTACTTAAAAGATCTCCTATCTTTTTCAATTATTTGCCATAACGTTTCCGCATTCACAAGAAACCCCTCTTGTGTCCCCTTGATAAATATCTGTAACCTAATGAAATAAAATGTTGGAAAAGATGTGTATCCCTAGCTTATATAACTAACTGTAATTGCCATAAATAATGTTCTACCTAGGATAGTGCTATCTAGACAAGAGAAAGACAGTAACCGTAGTCAAAACTATTAGTCTACATTGTTACGTTTGATTCTTACAACGCGATAAAGATCCCGTGTCTAGGTTTAGTAGTTGATGGTTGTTATTTAACTGCTTAGTGGTCCATTCTAAAGATGTTATCCCAGCAAGTGGGTTTGGTCTTTTCTTAAACAAATCGTGCCCATACATTCAGCTAAATACTTTCTAAAACCAAGAAGAAGCTTTCATTTTCAAAACAGTGTATTAAAATATAGCACCGAGTTAACCACAGTGTTTATTTATTTATTCATTCAGTCAGTCGTACAGTCAGTTTTCAAGTGGCATATGCATCAGGCAACAGTTGATTTCTTCTCTCTGGCCCGCCAAACGTCTTTCAACAGTTTTGTGTGCTTAAAGTCATGTGTTTATTTATACTCTAAGTGTTTGTGATTACTATTTGTAATGAAGATAACAAATAACATTCAACAGTGAAGTAAGAGGATTAAAAATGTGACATAAGCATTAAAACCCTTGTCACTGTATCAGAAAACTACATAGGTTGGCTAAGGTAAAAGGTAACATAACCTATTTATTTTATAACTATGGTCATAGCTTTTGGCAGTATAGACCAGATAAATCAGCAACAGTAAAAGTACAGAGGGGAGATGGCAGGTAAAGGTTGGAGGTGTTGCAACCACCTTCATCACGAACAGACACGAACGCCGATCGCCGCTAATTAGTCCATAATTAACAGAGTGGGAGTGCTGGGTGCGATAACATCTGCTAACTGAGTCATAAAGATGTTGAGCTTGATCTGTGATCGGAATCTGTGATAAGGCGAACAAACAGCCAAGGACTCCTGGAAGACACGAGCTATTTGTATCAGTACTTCATCTTTACGCGCTTCTAGCTAACGTAGAATGACGCCGCGGGACATGCTCATCTTTACCTATACCTCACCTTCCTGCTACCGTTAAACAAGTTATAGTTTAGGTTACTGCATTGGGTACCTTATCTTTGAGAGATTTTATTTCCGTTGAATGCTTCAATACTTTACTTTGAAATGGCAACCATACGAAGCATATTTGTTCAAATAATAACTTACTCCATGTAAGCGCAAGGTACTATCTGTCGATACCTCCCCACTTGTCCATTCCGAATTGGTCCATAAATTAACACTTCAGCCCACACCATTTACGTATTGGACTTTTAGCCGTTTACTATAATATTTATTTACTATGATACAATGTAACTGGACTCAGACGTTAAAAGCTAAAAAAAATAATCTATCTTCTAATAATGAGCAAAATTATTTTTTATTCAAATTGCAATAAAAATCAAAAACTAATATTTTAAAAATGGACTTACATATATTTTAATTTAAACATTTTTGGAAATGGTTGACAGGATAAAGTTGAACCATCCTATTTAAAATCTTACGATGGCAATCTTATGATTATTAGTTATTCATTAAATCTATGTGTTTGCTGATTTGTAGCCAATAATATTTTAAACTATTTTTTAATAACTTCAAGGCAGGAGATTATGGCAGAATGCTCGTACATTTTATTGTTTCGTCTTGTATATTTGTTACAAGCGAGTAGCTACACGGGTCGGTTGTGGCTGTGGAAGGTGCCAGTGGTAGGTTGTGGTCAGGAACTACTGATGCTCGCCCCATGGCAACCAGCACAGCACCTTTGTCCATTGTTGTGGCTGTGGAAGTTGCCAGTGGTAAGTTGTGGTCAGGAACTACTGATGCCCGCCCCACGGCAACCAGTACAGCACCTTTATCCAATGATGTGGCTATGGAAGTTGCCAGTGGTAAGTTGTGGTCAGGAACTACTGATGCTCGCCCCACGGCGACCAGCACAGCACCTTTATCCATTGTTGTGGCTGTGGAAGGTGCCAGTGGTAAGTTGTGGTCAGGAACTACTGATGCTCGCCCCATGGCAACCATCACAGCACCTTTATCCATTGTTGTGGCTGTGGAAGGTGCCAGTGGTAAGTTGTGGTCAGGAACTACTGATGCTCGCCCCACGGCGACCAGCACAGCACCTTTATCCATTGTTGTGGCTGTGGAAGGTGCCAGTGGTAAGTTGTGGTCAGGAACTACTGATGCCCGCCCCACGGCAACCAGTACAGCACCTTTATCCAATGATGTGGCTGTGGAAGTTGCCAGTGGTAAGTTGTGGTCAGGAACTACTGATGCTCGCCCCACGGCGACCAGCACAGCACCTTTATCCATTGTTGTGGCTGTGGAAGGTGCCAGTGGTAAGTTGTGGTCAGGAACTACTGATGCCCGCCCCACGGCAACCAGTACAGCACCTTTATCCAATGATGTGGCTATGGAAGTTGCCAGTGGTAAGTTGTGGTCAGGAACTACTGATGCTCGCCCCATGGCGACCAGTACAGCACCTTTATCCAATGATGTGGCTATGGAAGTTGCCAGTGGTAAGTTGTGGTCAGGAACTACTGATGCTCGCCCCACGGCGACCAGCACAGCACCTTTATCCATTGTTGTGGCTATGGAAGGTGCCAGTGGTAAGTTGTGGTCAGGAACTACTGATGCTCGCCCCATGGCGACCATCACAGCACCTTTATCCATTGTTGTGGCTGTGGAAGTTCCCAGTGGTAGGTTGTGGTCAGGAACTACTGATGCTCGCCCCACGGTGACCAGCACAGCACCTTTATCTATTGTTGTGGCTGTGGAAGTTCCCAGTGGTAGGTTGTGGTCAGGAACTACTGATGCTCGCCCCACGGTGACCAGCACAGCACCTTTATCTATTGTTGTGGCTGTGGAAGTTCCCAGTGGTAGGTTGTGGTCAGGAACTACTGATGCTCGCCCCACGGTGACCAGCACAGCACCTTTATCTATTGTTGTGGCTGTGGAAGTTCCCAGTGGTAGGTTGTGGTCAGGAACTACTGATGCTCGCCCCACGGCGACCAGCACAGCACCTTTGTCCATTGTTGTGGCTTTGGAAGTTGCCAGTGGTAAGTTGTGGTCAGGAACTACTGATGCTCGCCCCACGGCGACCAGCACAGCACCTTTGTCCATTGTTGTGGTTCGCAACTAGAGCGTGTTTGATTTGCTGGTTCACTCCTCCTCCGACACCCCTTTGACTTTCATCTTCTCTTAATGCCAGCAATCAAACAAGTTTGAGTTCATTCTGATTCATTTGCAAGCTTATATGCATGGTGGCCGTGGGTTATATCCGTATAAAGAGCTTTGAGATTATGCTTTATAGGGTTTCTTAACAGTTTCCTATCTCTGTTGAACAACATTTATCTTGAATTATAAAACAAATTAAATAATTGTTGTTTAATGTTTAGTTTAAAACTCTGAAGAAGGTAGCCCCGAAATAAGATAATCCTTTGGTAGCCAAAAGAAAAGGCGCAAAGTGCAAAGATGAACTAGTAAATACTCGAGATTGTTGAACACCCATCAAGAATACGCTCATGACCGAAAGAAAAGTATGCAGAAAAATTATTCGAATATTTAGTCTATAGGGTATTAATGGCCATGCAAATAATAGTAGGATTTAAAATTATATGACTACAATAAAGATAAGTTTACCGTAAGTAAATTTCGTTTGGTCTTTGTTAGCTGAGATAAACAACTAAAATCCTTACCATAAACGTAAGTATAAGAGAAAAAAACATGCCTCTTTGGGCATTATTATGTTTAACATTAAATCGTCGGTAACATCCGACGATTCATATGCTTTCTATTTATAAGCTATTAAATATTTCTAATACATTAAGACACAATATTTCTTACTTATTTATCGAGTTTAAAATACATTAGACGCATTAACTTTCCAGCATTAAGCTCAATACTCACCTATATAGAACAGATACTTACCATAACATTACCTGTTTAATACTGAACATTAACGTGGCTTTCCTAAGATTCCATTTAGTCCCTAACTAGAGAGAGGCCACGTCTAAATAGCGGGAGCTGTCCACTGCCGTACGATGATAACAGCTGCGTTAGTGTTAGTGGACTCCGTTACCCATCTACTCAAGCTGGACTCTTAACATATTTTATTGTTATTGTCCCTTAGAGTAGTGGCGAACTACCGGTTTAAAGGCACTTGGGGCACGTTTTCCCATAAGAAATAACATGGGATCATTTTTTGGCCACCAAATCCAAAAATCCTGATCTTTGCCTAAATATCCCTATATAATTGTTAAACCTTATTTCTTACTTATTCCCCATAAATATATTCGATATTAAGCTAAAAAAGCTATTTCTTATATTTATTGACCCTTACAAGTGTAAATGTAGAGTAGTGGCGAACCCAGAAAGAGCCATCACTTTAGGCACGTTTTCCCCATAAGAATAACATGGTGAGCTTTTTTTGACCACTTTTTTAAAAATCCAGCTCTCGACCAATACAAGCCTATATAAATGATCAATACCATTGTATAACTTCATTACTATTTCAAATCCACATGCATTCACATGTATATTCTCAAAATCATCAACTTGACAGTGCGAGGTTTGTACGCGAACTCGGCTCATGGCGTGTGCGTGCTCCCGACCCATGGTCCTGCTCCTGACCCATGGTCGGTCTTCTTGTCTCTAGTGGTCTAGTCCTAGTTGGGAGACCTCCTGTTGAAGTAATTTTTAGTTAAATTGTTTGAATTTTTTTAATTTCTAGTAAAAAATTTAGAAAATTTCACAATTTCTGGTAAAAAATTTTGCAAATTTCAAAAAGTCTATAAATAGAGGTGGCATCGGCCCAAGACCTCATTCTCGTGCATGGTGCCGACCTGTCAACACTGCTCCGTGTCGCTCTCCACCAAAAGTAACCTGATTCGCCACTACAAGGTAATTCATAAAATGAAGGTGAAACTGTGCAAAGTTTGCAATTTAATCTGTGATAATAATGTGGCTCTAAAATCACATATATTACAAAGTCACAAGACTTGTAATTTATGTAAAATGAATGTTGTTGGACATTTTAGAAGACATGTCAATTCCTGTAACAAATGTCCATACACAATGATTAAATTTGTTGGTGAATCGATTAGAGCTGAACTTGAAAATACTCTTAAGTCTTGTCCTATGCCAATAAAATGGACTTTAGTTAGGAGAATTAAATTTATAAAATATTCAATGGATAAAAATGGAAAATTAGTTAATGAAAAAGAATGTATAGCGGATTTTAGAAGTCTTACTACCTTAACTATTGAGAAGCAGGATTTAAAGCCTCAAATTAAAAATGCACTTTTAAAGATTGATGCATCCATTCACAAATATCAAGCCCAAGGCAGTGGTTGGATATATGACCATACTAAGTATTGGCAGCTGTATGTTTACAAGTATAAGCCCCTAACTCCAAAGTCATATATACCCACACCAAAAAGTATTCAATCAAAACATGCAGTTTTAAATATAAAAAATTCAGATAATAAATGCTTCCTTTGGTCAATTTTAGCAGCTTTATATCCAAGGAATTGTATCAATGAAAGTGCTAATAGAGTCTCTAATTATGTACCCTATGAAAGTCAGTTGAATATGACAAACATAAAATATCCTGTGAAAATATCTGATATAGATAAATTTGAAATACAAAATAACATAAGTGTTAATGTATTTGGGGTTGAATATGATAAATGTATATATCCATTAAGAACAACCAAACTAAATAGTAGTACTCATATAGATCTATTGTTATTACAACAAGGTCGTAAATCACATTACTGTTTAATTCGTGATTTTGATAAGTTAATGTTCCACTCTACAAAAGATGACCATAAGAAGCATTTTTGCAAGTTGTGTTTGCAACATTTTTATACTAATGATATATTAGAACGTCACACAACATATTGTAAAAACTTTGACGCCCAACGAGTGGAAATGTCTAAACAAGATACATTACAATTTAAAAATTATAAATATAAACTTAAAGCTCCATATGTGATTTATGCAGATTTTGAATGCTTTATAAACTCTAATATACATACTCCATCGGGATTTGCATTTGTCGTAGTAAAAGATTCAAAAATTATTTCTGAAGAGTTGTACAGTGGTACAAATGTTATGGATGTGTTTTTTGAAAAATTATTTCAGACTTATGATTATATTAAAAATCAAATGGCAATATATATTCCCCTAGTAATGACTCCAGAGCAAGAGGTATCTTTCCAAAACTCAACACACTGTTATATTTGTGAAAAGCCCTTATATTTTGATAGGGTGAGAGATCATTGTCATTCAAATGGCCAATACCGTGGAGCTGCCCACAATGATTGTAATTTAAACTATAAAGCAACAAAGAAAATCCCAGTATTCTTCCATAACTTGAAAAATTACGATGGACATTTAATAATGCAACATTTGGGAAAGTTTAATAAATGTAAATTAAATTGTATAGCTAAAGATATGGAAAAATATATATCATTCTCTGTAGATGATTTAGTATTTTTAGATTCATACAACTTTCTGTCCCTTCCATTGTATAAATTGGCTTCCAATTTAAACACATTTAGATTCATACAAAATCCACTACTACAACGTAAAGGTGTATTTCCCTATGAATATATGACGGGACCAGATAAGTTTGCAGAGTCTCTACCCCCAATTGAGGCATTTTATAGTACTCTAACTAAAGAACATATCTCTCCCAATGAATATGAACATGCTAAAAATGTATGGTCCCATTTTAATATAAATAATTTACAAGAATATCATGATTTATATCTTAAAACAGATGTATTGCTACTGGCTGATGTCTTTGAGACTTTTAGAGACCTGTGTTTAAAGGATTATAAACTTGACCCCGTACATATGTATTCACTTCCAGGACTTACATGGGAGGCCTGTCTTAGAATGACTGGTATAAAATTACAATTATTTCAAGATATTGACATGCATTTGTTCATAGAAAGTGCGATTAGAGGAGGAGTCAGTATGATTTCTACACGTTACGCTAAAGCAAATAATAGATATATGGGTGAACACTATGATCCCAATCAAGAGAGTGTCTATTTAATATATTTAGACTGTAACTCACTATACTCTACAGCAATGTGCGAGCCACTGCCTGTGGATGGATTCCGTTGGACTAATGAGATAGACTACAAATACAATCAAAATGATGAGTTTGGATACATTTTAGAAGTTGATTTAAAATATGATAAAAGCTTACATGATTTACATAATGACTATCCATTAGCACCTGAGAAAATGAATGGCAAATTAATACCAAATTTAAATGACAAAACTAAATATATTTTACATTATAAAGCATTACAAAAATATGAGGAATTGGGTTTGATTGTTACAAAATACCATAGAATTTTAAAATTTAGACAGTCTAAATGGCTTGCGCCCTATATTAATTTTAATATTGAAAAACGCAAATGTGCTAAAACTGATTTCGAAAAAGACTTTTACAAATTGTTAAATAATAGTCTCTTTGGTCGAACAATTATGAATCAACGAAAGTTTCGTGATATATATCTCAAGGATGAGTCACTATTAACAAAATATGTCACTAATCCAAGGTTTGACTGTAGCAAAAAGTTTGATAACAATTTACATGCTATACATTTAAATAAATTAGTTGTAAAGTTTAATAAACCAATATATTTGGGAATGACCATTTTGGATATTAGTAAAGTAATAATGTATGATTTCCATTATAATTATATGTCAAAATTTAAGAACAAAAGATTTCTTATGACAGATACAGATTCTTTAATGTATTCTATAGTTACAGAGGACTTTTATAAGGAAATAGAATGTGACTTGCACTATTTTGATACCTCTGGATATAGTAAAGACCATTTATTATACTCTGATAAAAATAAAAAAGTCACAGGCAAGTTTAAAGACGAATTAGATGGTCATATTATGTATGAATATTGTGGTTTAAGACCAAAGTTATATTCTTATATTCCTCTAAAATGGTTATATGAAGAAGACAAGCAAGTTTTAGAGGTGAAGAAAGCTAAAGGAGCTGATGGTGCTACAGTTAAACATCTCCTCAGACATCAACATTATTTGAACTGTCTTGCAACTGGGCAAGATTACTATGAGAATGTGACAAGAATTAAATCTACAAATCATCATCTTCAAACTTTGACCATGAATAAGAAAGTACTATCCTTTGACGATGACAAGAGGTTCATTCTGGAAGATGGCATCAATACCCTTGCGCTTGGTCATTATAAAATTGATCAAACATAAATTGTATGTGTAGATATATAATAAATACAAATGTTAAAAAAAACTCCAGTCTTTCATTTATTTACCCTTACCATCCTCTTGATAGAATTGGTCAAACATAAATCTATATTTGCCATTATTCTTTGACCTTTCCTTGTCTATCACGAAAAAGCCATATTTAGTTTTATCCCAACATTGATGACAGAGATTTTTAAATTGGTCAAATGAAAAGTCATTACCAACATGATTGTGATATACATGTTTTAAATTTAAATCATCTTGTTTGAATAATATTAGAAAATTTAGATTATCACGTAAATGTTTGTGTACTTTGCTGTAAGATTGACACAAGTAA
The DNA here is from genome assembly GCF_028750875.1 of Macrosteles quadrilineatus. Classification (NCBI taxonomy): domain Eukaryota; kingdom Metazoa; phylum Arthropoda; class Insecta; order Hemiptera; family Cicadellidae; genus Macrosteles; species Macrosteles quadrilineatus. The sequence continues at coordinate 37,415,928 of NW_026542595.1, forward strand.
AAACAGTTAATATTTTTATGTCGACCCATTGAGAAAAATTGTGTAATATTTGGACTATTTATGTCATCAAATACAACAACTGACTGTGAAATCACACCAAATGATGTAAAATCACAGTCAGTTGTTGTATTTGATGACATAAATAGTCCAAATATTACACAATTTTTCTCAATGGGTCGACATAAAAATATTAACTGTTTTTACTTGTGTCAATCTTACAGCAAAGTACACAAACATTTACGTGATAATGTAAATTTTCTAATATTATTCAAACAAGATGATTTAAATTTAAAACATGTATATCACAATCATGTTGGTAATGACTTTTCATTTGACCAATTTAAAAATCTCTGTCATCAATGTTGGGATAAAACTAAATATGGCTTTTTCGTGATAGACAAGGAAAGGTCAAAGAATAATGGCAAATATAGATTTATGTTTGACCAATTCTATCAAGAGGATGGTAAGGGTAAATAAATGAAAGACTGGAGTTTTTTTTAACATTTGTATTTATTATATATCTACACATACAATTTATGTTTGATCAATTTTATAATGACCAAGCGCAAGGGTATTGATGCCATCTTCCAGAATGAACCTCTTGTCATCGTCAAAGGATAGTACTTTCTTATTCATGGTCAAAGTTTGAAGATGATGATTTGTAGATTTAATTCTTGTCACATTCTCATAGTAATCTTGCCCAGTTGCAAGACAGTTCAAATAATGTTGATGTCTGAGGAGATGTTTAACTGTAGCACCATCAGCTCCTTTAGCTTTCTTCACCTCTAAAACTTGCTTGTCTTCTTCATATAACCATTTTAGAGGAATATAAGAATATAACTTTGGTCTTAAACCACAATATTCATACATAATATGACCATCTAATTCGTCTTTAAACTTGCCTGTGACTTTTTTATTTTTATCAGAGTATAATAAATGGTCTTTACTATATCCAGAGGTATCAAAATAGTGCAAGTCACATTCTATTTCCTTATAAAAGTCCTCTGTAACTATAGAATACATTAAAGAATCTGTATCTGTCATAAGAAATCTTTTGTTCTTAAATTTTGACATATAATTATAATGGAAATCATACATTATTACTTTACTAATATCCAAAATGGTCATTCCCAAATATATTGGTTTATTAAACTTTACAACTAATTTATTTAAATGTATAGCATGTAAATTGTTATCAAACTTTTTGCTACAGTCAAACCTTGGATTAGTGACATATTTTGTTAATAGTGACTCATCCTTGAGATATATATCACGAAACTTTCGTTGATTCATAATTGTTCGACCAAAGAGAATATTATTTAACAATTTGTAAAAGTCTTTTTCGAAATCAGTTTTAGCACATTTGCGTTTTTCAATATTAAAATTAATATAGGGCGCAAGCCATTTAGACTGTCTAAATTTTAAAATTCTATGGTATTTTGTAACAATCAAACCCAATTCCTCATATTTTTGTAATGCTTTATAATGTAAAATATATTTAGTTTTGTCATTTAAATTTGGTATTAATTTGCCATTCATTTTCTCAGGTGCTAATGGATAGTCATTATGTAAATCATGTAAGCTTTTATCATATTTTAAATCAACTTCTAAAATGTATCCAAACTCATCATTTTGATTGTATTTGTAGTCTATCTCATTAGTCCAACGGAATCCATCCACAGGCAGTGGCTCGCACATTGCTGTAGAGTATAGTGAGTTACAGTCTAAATATATTAAATAGACACTCTCTTGATTGGGATCATAGTGTTCACCCATATATCTATTATTTGCTTTAGCGTAACGTGTAGAAATCATACTGACTCCTCCTCTAATCGCACTTTCTATGAACAAATGCATGTCAATATCTTGAAATAATTGTAATTTTATACCAGTCATTCTAAGACAGGCCTCCCATGTAAGTCCTGGAAGTGAATACATATGTACGGGGTCAAGTTTATAATCCTTTAAACACAGGTCTCTAAAAGTCTCAAAGACATCAGCCAGTAGCAATACATCTGTTTTAAGATATAAATCATGATATTCTTGTAAATTATTTATATTAAAATGGGACCATACATTTTTAGCATGTTCATATTCATTGGGAGAGATATGTTCTTTAGTTAGAGTACTATAAAATGCCTCAATTGGGGGTAGAGACTCTGCAAACTTATCTGGTCCCGTCATATATTCATAGGGAAATACACCTTTACGTTGTAGTAGTGGATTTTGTATGAATCTAAATGTGTTTAAATTGGAAGCCAATTTATACAATGGAAGGGACAGAAAGTTGTATGAATCTAAAAATACTAAATCATCTACAGAGAATGATATATATTTTTCCATATCTTTAGCTATACAATTTAATTTACATTTATTAAACTTTCCCAAATGTTGCATTATTAAATGTCCATCGTAATTTTTCAAGTTATGGAAGAATACTGGGATTTTCTTTGTTGCTTTATAGTTTAAATTACAATCATTGTGGGCAGCTCCACGGTATTGGCCATTTGAATGACAATGATCTCTCACCCTATCAAAATATAAGGGCTTTTCACAAATATAACAGTGTGTTGAGTTTTGGAAAGATACCTCTTGCTCTGGAGTCATTACTAGGGGAATATATATTGCCATTTGATTTTTAATATAATCATAAGTCTGAAATAATTTTTCAAAAAACACATCCATAACATTTGTACCACTGTACAACTCTTCAGAAATAATTTTTGAATCTTTTACTACGACAAATGCAAATCCCGATGGAGTATGTATATTAGAGTTTATAAAGCATTCAAAATCTGCATAAATCACATATGGAGCTTTAAGTTTATATTTATAATTTTTAAATTGTAATGTATCTTGTTTAGACATTTCCACTCGTTGGGCGTCAAAGTTTTTACAATATGTTGTGTGACGTTCTAATATATCATTAGTATAAAAATGTTGCAAACACAACTTGCAAAAATGCTTCTTATGGTCATCTTTTGTAGAGTGGAACATTAACTTATCAAAATCACGAATTAAACAGTAATGTGATTTACGACCTTGTTGTAATAACAATAGATCTATATGAGTACTACTATTTAGTTTGGTTGTTCTTAATGGATATATACATTTATCATATTCAACCCCAAATACATTAACACTTATGTTATTTTGTATTTCAAATTTATCTATATCAGATATTTTCACAGGATATTTTATGTTTGTCATATTCAACTGACTTTCATAGGGTACATAATTAGAGACTCTATTAGCACTTTCATTGATACAATTCCTTGGATATAAAGCTGCTAAAATTGACCAAAGGAAGCATTTATTATCTGAATTTTTTATATTTAAAACTGCATGTTTTGATTGAATACTTTTTGGTGTGGGTATATATGACTTTGGAGTTAGGGGCTTATACTTGTAAACATACAGCTGCCAATACTTAGTATGGTCATATATCCAACCACTGCCTTGGGCTTGATATTTGTGAATGGATGCATCAATCTTTAAAAGTGCATTTTTAATTTGAGGCTTTAAATCCTGCTTCTCAATAGTTAAGGTAGTAAGACTTCTAAAATCCGCTATACATTCTTTTTCATTAACTAATTTTCCATTTTTATCCATTGAATATTTTATAAATTTAATTCTCCTAACTAAAGTCCATTTTATTGGCATAGGACAAGACTTAAGAGTATTTTCAAGTTCAGCTCTAATCGATTCACCAACAAATTTAATCATTGTGTATGGACATTTGTTACAGGAATTGACATGTCTTCTAAAATGTCCAACAACATTCATTTTACATAAATTACAAGTCTTGTGACTTTGTAATATATGTGATTTTAGAGCCACATTATTATCACAGATTAAATTGCAAACTTTGCACAGTTTCACCTTCATTTTATGAATTACCTTGTAGTGGCGAATCAGGTTACTTTTGGTGGAGAGCGACACGGAGCAGTGTTGACAGGTCGGCACCATGCACGAGAATGAGGTCTTGGGCCGATGCCACCTCTATTTATAGACTTTTTGAAATTTGCAAAATTTTTTACCAGAAATTGTGAAATTTTCTAAATTTTTTACTAGAAATTAAAAAAATTCAAACAATTTAACTAAAAATTACTTCAACAGGAGGTCTCCCAACTAGGACTAGACCACTAGAGACAAGAAGACCGACCATGGGTCAGGAGCAGGACCATGGGTCGGGAGCACGCACACGCCATGAGCCGAGTTCGCGTACAAACCTCGCACTGTCAAGTTGATGATTTTGAGAATATACATGTGAATGCATGTGGATTTGAAATAGTAATGAAGTTATACAATGGTATTGATCATTTATATAGGCTTGTATTGGTCGAGAGCTGGATTTTTAAAAAAGTGGTCAAAAAAAGCTCACCATGTTATTCTTATGGGGAAAACGTGCCTAAAGTGATGGCTCTTTCTGGGTTCGCCACTACTCTACATTTACACTTGTAAGGGTCAATAAATATAAGAAATAGCTTTTTTAGCTTAATATCGAATATATTTATGGGGAATAAGTAAGAAATAAGGTTTAACAATTATATAGGGATATTTAGGCAAAGATCAGGATTTTTGGATTTGGTGGCCAAAAAATGATCCCATGTTATTTCTTATGGGAAAACGTGCCCCAAGTGCCTTTAAACCGGTAGTTCGCCACTACTCCTTAGGCATGCTTTTAGTGTGTCAAATAAACGTTACGTAACAGTTCAAGCCAACTTAAATTATCGACATACTTGCATTTGGTTACACAACTCCAATACGGTTTCACTTCAATACGATTACTTTTTATGTTTGTTATATTTGTATGTCCAACTCTGTATTCTTTATTTTTTACAGACACCCAGTTGAGAAATACTCAAATAATGGACTATGCCCAGCAAATTTTTTGCAATAATTCGTAATCATGATTTCTCATTACTGAGATAATTGTAGTTTTATAGCTATCTATTTTCACTGTAGGCCTATTATGTAAAATTAATATGTAAGAAAACAGATTGGAGGGATATACTTTTTATTTTGTAAAAATATAACGAAATATGACTTTAGTTATTACTTCAATTCACATTAGATTGGTTCAGTTCTGATCAGGTCTGTTCTATTTATTGAATATAAAACAAATATTAAGCAAAATAATTACAGAGACATATTTGTAATTAGTTCTGTTTTGATTAGTTTCTTCTTAGATGATTTTATGTCTAACTTTTTCAGCTTCTTCCTTTAGTTTAATGAGTAATATATTCAGCTATTTTTTTTCGGATCGTTATCAAGCTACATTAATCGGGAAATGCTAATACAGTAGGCCTATATTAATTTTGGCGCCTATAACTATGCCTTTTCCTAACTTTCTCGTTTCTTAGAGGTCTTCTTCTATGACCATAAAATTGATGATAGCCCATCCCCTTCCCTTACTCCTTTGGTTGTTTTAAATCTACTGATATACTTAGTTTCTTTCTCACTTTGTTTCTTTCAACCCAAGGCCTTATGGTATATTTTGTGGAGTTTTTCCATTTACATCCTAGATTATAACCATTGGCCATTTAAACTTTGAACAACCCATGCTAAACATATACTACTTTCATAATCGGATCTTTACATAAAGTGTATGTTTTGTGATAATTTAACTAACTAGATAATATTATTTGGTATTCCAGACTTCTGTATAGAATCTCCCACATCTTTTCCGAACAATCCTGTTGTAAGATTTGTGTTTTCAATAATATATACAATAACGAACTGAAATAGGCCAAACCGCAATAGTTTTACCAGTTGAAGTATTAGTTTAAACAACATAACCTGCTTGTGAAAGAGCACTTACATAACATCAGATCGGGACCTATCCCGCTTTCCTGCGCCGATTGTTCGTTGTTCGCCAATTGCTTATTGGTTCGATGCGATTTCCATCATAGTTGCATTTCGCTTAATGGTCTGCAGTTTTGCAACGTAGCGTGTGATATGGTTATTGGGCTTATGGGTCGCTAGTCACTGTGAGATGGGGGAAAGGCGCTTTACGAAGGTGGGAATTCTCTATATGTTATTGAATTGTGATTTGACAGACACTTATGTATTATGAGCTACATATTGGTAATGGGATCTACCAATAATGCTGGTGGCCCCGCGGTTCATACATTCCAAGGAAAGGTGTCCAAGTGGTAATAGGGGTCACCTAGACGGCCTAAGGTTAACCCTTTGATATTGAAGTAATTATATGTCTAGTATGGTACCAATGTAGTATGTAGTATGGTATCAATGACTTAGCTGCCATTGATCAATAAAATATTTGTAAATGATTCTAGTCCAGGACCTAATCGATATCAAAGGTAAACAACTCATCTCCCAAACTTGTTGAGAGTGTGTAAAACTGATAACTAACAGTAGAAGTCAATACTACAATATTACATGTGGTTATAGACGAATGCTTGGTTAACTACAAAGATTTGATTTTTTTTAGGAATTCAGAAGTTTCAGTTAAAGCTGTTTGGATTCGCCGATTGATCAATTTCGATCAAAATGCTTATATTTTGATTACATTTTAATAGATATAGCATAGTACATAGCATAAGGCAAATGGTTTGATGTTTATGAAATTTAGTTGTGGTGTATGGTTTGAAAATTTACTTTGCTGTCACTGATCAATAGGCTTATTATTGATAATCCTAGAAAAAAAATCAGCAGGGTTCAGTCTCTAAAAAATCTACAAAAATCATTCTTCAAACTAAGTGAGAGAGTGAAACACATGATTCATATATAAGGGCAACTTTTTAATTGTTTTTTTTTTTTTAGGGAGAGGTGGGAAAATGCTTTTACGCACACAGGTAACCAGCCTGTAGTGTGAGACTACTGAATCTATCACAGACTACTCACTAAAAAACCCCCTCTTCTCTGTTGGACACAGACCTGGCATTTTTTTGTCACATTAAATAAATAAATAAATAAAGATGCCTTTATTTACGAGCGAGTTTCATAATACATGGTTTACAAACTAACTCAAGTCACTAAATCTAAACTATCCTAATATCCGGTTCATACAGTTCAAGTCAGGCCAACATGTGGCCTAAGCCCTCAGGGCTCTCACCCGTTTTTGGCATTTAGATACTTCATGACCTACACCGCATCCCGGTCAAGGTCGAGCTTCTTGGCGCGGAGAATACCCTGGATGTAATTTGACACACAGGTCCAAATTGTCCTCACCGTCCTCCGTCAGCATCTGTATGACCGTGTCCACTGAGAGCAGTCCTACAAACTGTTGAGCTTCCAGGCGGGGCCTTTCCCAACGCTGGCAGTGGAAAAAGGTATGTTCCACGTCATCGGGAATGCCTGGGCAGTATATGCAATCGGGTGACACGGCTTTGCCCATCCTGAACAGTTCTATATGATACTGTAATACTCTATTAAATGTGGATATGATAGTGGGTGAAGTAGTTTGGACTCGTTGGTTGATTAGGATGCATTAATTCTTCAAATAATGATTTAGTAGTTAGTTACAAGTGTGCAATTATATTAAAAACACCCGTCGAAAATTCAGTGACAGCTTGTCCTTAACTAGAAAGGTTAACGAAAGTCGCGAATATTAATAATCGGTGCTTTCTCCAACGCGAATGACAAAGCAAAAACTCAATATATTCAATTTGAAGGTCGACCTGGGGGATTTCCGCGAGGAGACAATAGAACGCCCCAGGCAATCACGAATGTAGGAAATTGAAATCAAGCCAGTATGAAGTCATAAAAAGGTTAGAAAAGGTAAGGCGTCGAAACAATGCAATGCAGCTCGCGTGTGGAAAGCCGAAGTTGTCCGAGCATGACCGAACGAATGACCACCTCCCTGCCTTTCCTCGGTCCTAATACATAAGTCACGAAATTTAAGAAGCGGTTTCACTTTTGCTTTCACGAGATAAAATGAATTATCTCTACACAATCGGAACGCAAATTCTTAGCATTGAAGTAGCTTTTGGCTTATTCTTCGGATAAGAGACTTTATGAACAGAGAAGAAATATTTCTAAACAGATTTACCATGTGTTGGAGTAAAGTGAACCTTATAAACGTAAAGCGTAACCTAACACCATTCATAAATGGATGTGTTAATTATAACTATGTGTCATTATAAATGAGATACTCAGTTTATATTCCATTCAATACATATAAACTTATAATCCCAAAACAACACAAAATAAGCACCTCTGCTCTCATCTAGATGGATTGCAGAGTTGATAACAACTAGAACACCTGACACCGGTAAAAAGTAGTGCAGCAGCTGTCATCCAGCTGAGATGTGTCATTAGCTCTTCCTCGTGTGATAAAACAACACCAGACATATCTGGCGGTTATGAGCCATTGGCTTGTCCTCGATTCCATTGGCCGTTGGTTTATGACATAGTTCATCTCATGCTAGTGCGTCCTAGTGGTCATCATACATCGGCAAATGTTGTAAGGTAACGTATTTTACACTTATTTTACACGATCTTTTACGCCAGTAGTGTTCTGTGTGATCTTTGAAAGAGAATAGTACAAACTCTGATTTTGTTACAATCTAACTTAGGTTTATTTGGACTTGCCAATTTATAGAACCATGGCATCTGGGCTCAAAATCAACATCACTTGTGGTCGAGGCCAAGTCACTGTTGCCACTCAGTTACCCAGGCAAAGAGTCACTAACTGTTACACTGTTTTCAATGGCTTGGAAATATTTACAGCATTTAAAAATAAAACGAAATTCACGAAACAAATTGTTTCACCGGATTACTTATAACTTATTTGTCTGGAGATTGGTTTTTTCGATTTCTTCTAATAGTACGTGGCAGTTCATTTGAAAAGTTACAGTCGAATTGTTGTTTATTTAAATATATTGTTATATTATGTTTGATTTAATTTTGCTATTTCCTGTCTTAAATTTACTAAGACAACAAGTAAAGCTATACAACAACAAAATTATTATGGCGTCAGAGTTTGGGTTTTTGCTCAATAGATTTACAAAGCACAATTTCAAATGGTGAGTGTTGTACATTCATTGACGTGAGCAAAGAAACGAAATTAAATTAATTCTGTAAACTTAATTATATCATTCCTCATGTCGGTAATGTTAATACAGCTTCAGTAGGCAGTAACTATGCGACATGACGCAATAACTATCTGTTTCAATCACTATAACACATAGTATGATTCATGCACCCTACAGCTACCACATGGCATTGGTGGTAATGTGTTTATTTATTATCTGCTAGGTTACCATTGGCTAACAGTTCTCAATTGGTTCCACAATTGCTCAACATGTAGCAACTCTGCCGCTAGGCTACAACGTGTGAACTTATTGCTTCATGTTTTATCGTTTGAACAATTTTAACAGCGTGTGCTGATCGATTGTTATCGAATGTTAATACTGACACAGATCTACAACACTACCCTCTTATCTATTAAGTGATTAGAGTTGATTCAAAGAAAACTGAATCTATATTGTTTTACAATCTAGCATCAAAGATCTCAATATCAGATAGAGTAGTAAATTATTTCCATATCTCTTTCTCTAACTTGAGCGACAAATAGGGCCTCGTCGGTTATATATACATTGGGGGTTTGTAGCTATTTTTGCAAGACCTAAATTTGATTTCGTAGATATTTTTTTAGATACTTAAAACTAGTATACATTTTTATTTCTTTTCTGTATTTCAACGTCTGTATATCCTTATTGTTTTTTTTGTAGGAGAACGGAATTGCATTTAGGTCTAGTTACAATATTGCTTGGAATCGAACAAGCGGACCTTCAGATTTGAGGCGAGCAATATAACCATTTGACTCCTCAGACAATTTCACAAGGAAAGCGTATATTGCAAAAATAATTTGAATTCCATGACCCTAATAATTAAATGAATTTATCAAAAACTCGCCAATATATGAACTCAATTACGAACGGTTAGAGCAAAAACTTGCTCAAACTACTACTCCGGGTAAAAATCTGACTCCTGCTGCTGTGCGTGATGTTTATGCTGTTGCTTGGTAAAATGACTTGTTCATGGTTTGAAGACCACACTATCAGACGTTACGGCGGCCAATCACCATGCCGACTGGGGTCCTCTTGTGAGTAAGATTTCCTTGTTCGGAATTAATTCCAGTTAGGCCTAGTAGTTTAGCTTTCTTAGTTAGGAAAATTTTTTCTAGATATAGAATATAAAAAAAAATTATAACCTTGATTTATTCAGCATACAAATTTGTTTGAATTACACTCACATGGAATTGTGAGTTTCCTTTTTTTGTTTTGAAATGTTTTCCCTCCATCTCTAAACGAATTAGGTCACCAAAAGATTATAACTACCAACTACGTTACAATATAAGTTAGAACTATGTTTGGAATAACTTGCAGTCAGGCTATTGACTACATGCATGCTCTTCATCGCAGACAACACACGACAAGTGCAATTCCTTTTTAAAATTCACTTTCTTTCTGGTCCACAACGAAAGTGAATGAGTATTAAACATCGGGGACTCCCAGTCGATCACGACTGTTATCTGCACGAGCTTGTGTGAAAGTGAACGTAAGGAACTTGATACTTGTACCTTGGCATTGGCATTGCACAGACTGTGGACGACCCAGATATAGACCAGAGACAGATCGCTCTATTTGCATACGCGTCATGTAGCAGCGGTGAAATATAGTGACACTAGAAATTGGAGATAAATCTTACTTAGAAACTACTGATCATTAAATTAACTCGGGAGTTGTTTGAATATTATGTTTGAAATATGGAGCATAGCAACAGCGATCCAAGTGCTAGGCTTGTACAAAAGCTATTGCTAGAGAGACGCTCCAATCAGGGAGCCGCCAAGGTTTATGATTTGTAGGGCTCTACTGATGTTCCTTTTAGTGTACGTTTTACTGCCTTCGAATTGTACAATAAAAACCAACACAACGATTTAAATGTGGTTTTATAACATCGTTATTCAACAGGTCAATACGTACAACATCTTTTGAGAATGTTTAGCATTTTAACTGCCTATTTTTATTTCAAATAATCTTTGTTATGTAAAATTATCATTGGTTATGGACCAATTGTTGAGTCGGTGGCTAAGTCGGTATCGTCGCGGACTTCGGGCCCAAGGCAGTAGTGTCGTGGGATCGGATCCTGGTCACTGCCACTAACTTTTATCAGTACAGTTCACCTTTGTACTGTACCGGCTCACCCCTTGCTTTGCTGGATACGTTCCACGCACAGATCTGTAGTCTATGTGGACGGGCAAGTGCAAGGTTAAAAGAGGCCGCCAACCTCTTAAATATATATATATATATATATATATATATTTAAATATATGAAATTCACCATTGCACACGCAGCAATGTAAACAGAAAACTTATTAAGTCTTATTTGTCTAGTTCAAGGACACATTTCAAACGAAATCCAAAATTTTTTTATTGAGGCGAACTTATGATCTTATGGGCCTTTTGTTACAGTTATCTTCTAAAAACTAACAAGAATAACACAACAAAGATAAACAGGAAAGTTTGTAATATCAATCAGCTTGTCAAATTGGAAAAGTAACCATTTTAAGCTATTCCAGAAGTTTGGTTGGGTTAGGTAAGATAAGAACAGTGTCATCTAACCTAACCTCAGCAACCAAATTTCTCGAACGGCTTAAAATTTGCAGTATTTATTCTACTGTTTTGCCTGTTTTCTCCAAATTTATATGGAATGTGATTAAAAACCTTTTCTAAATATTGTATTCTTCATTATTTTTTACTTATAAAAGATAGTATTTTATCATTGAAAAACTATGTTTTGTACATTAATGTTCATTTTAACAAATTTTAAACCTATTTTTTAAGTTTTTACCTATAAAAGGTTTCAATAAGTTGTAGAAGCGTAATTGAAAAAATAGAGTTGTGGTCATTTATAGGTTTTAAATATAGTTTGAAACCCTACGGGACGATGTCCAGAGGGTTAAATATGGTTGTTTAGTAGTAAGTGTTTAGTTTAATTTACCGTATAACATTATGAATAATTACAGTAAAAAGGTTGGAAAATAAACCTAAAATGCAATCAAAACGTCTGATTCAATTAAAAGTTCAAATTCAAGATCTCCGAGGACTATCCAGATAACAGAAAACATAGGTGTACACGATTTAGAGAGTATGCTAGTGGAACTTGTCTTGAACTGTCAGTCAGTCACAGTGATGCTGGTTCAAGAGTGGTTACCTGTGACCTGAGAAACGTGCCACGACTTTGCCGAAACGTTACTTCGTGGATAGTATATTGTAGTTGAGAAACAGCGCTGACTGCCGTTATACTTGTGTTGAGATTGATTTATCAGGGAATACACTTATATAACAAACTGTCACGGCACGGTAGATAAAAACACCGGGAATCTACAGAAATACACCAAACATGAGTATTTCCGTACACAACATGGGAGTTTTGGCACGGCCTAATATTATTAACAGTGGTTCAAAAATTTTGTTGTGATTTTTTTTTACTTAAATATTTATACATTTTATTCTGATTGGCATTACATAAAATCCTAACTTGTGAAACGACTTTTAAGCTTTGGTTAGAATACAGTTAGGGACAATGATTAAGAAGTGAGAAAATCAGTTAAACTCTACTACACACAATTACCCAACTAAGTAAGGTTCTTTACTTTAGGGTAGGTATAATGTTGGCATAATTGTGCCATAGCTTTAGACAACATCAAGATAGTTGATGGATAAGCCATGTCAATGAACAAGTTATACGCTAAATGTAACATACATTTCACTCCGTCCGTTTGTGTTAGCACTACTTATATTAGTGGTTTTCCCTGCTAAGAGGAAAACACTATTTGCTGGGCTGTAACATAAAGGGATTAATCTTAAACGATGTGCTTAGAAAGAAATACTATCGAGCGTATGACATCAAACGAAACAAAAAATTAGGTCAAATTTAAATAAGGCAGTTCTTTGTTCTTGTCGGTATATTTGTCAAAAATGTTGCAAATATGGGCAATGAGATAAACACTCGAACAAAGCGTAATTCAGGGTACAAACAAATTCAGAGCGATGCAAGGGTATTAATATTAATGTCTAGATCAGAGGTGAGAGAAGACAATGGACATTAGCATCACTTGGAGATGCAACAGACGGTAGCTGCAACATATAGCAACAGACCCAGACATACTGTGGGCCAAGGTCCTAGCAAGGGGTCCTACGGTGCCCTGACCCCATCTGCGGTCGCCGTACTTGGATTCCAAACAACAATGACTGGTCCATCGATATGAAATAATTTCCAGACGACAATGGATCTATATAAGATACCAGTTTACATTTAAAGATTATGCAAGAAATTTAAAAACTTAACTTAACAATGATATGAATTTTAATTGCTTAATTTTGTTACGTTGTTGCCACTTAAAATATAAATACTCCCACCGCAGCATACCTGCAGACTAAGCGAATTTCCATTAACCTAATTGGATTTACACTAAAATGTCTCCTTAAAAATATCACATTTATTCCCTATTTAAATAGCATTAGTTTAACGAGTACTCTAGGTTTGCTGCAACAGGGAGGGCAAAACAGTTTTTTTTTGTAAAATGTTCAAAGTTTAGTATGAAATTGATTCATTTTTCAAATGTGATCAAAATATGCTCATAAGCAAGCAAACAACAACAGTTTACTATATGAACATAAGAATAACATGGGAATTTTAAATTTTTTTTTTTTTTATTTACTCCGTAACCATTAGGCGCATAATAACGCTTCAATATACTAATTTTATTTAAGCTCTACAAAATGGTTTGGAAAGAGATTGCTAAATTTTATGTTTTTAGGGTCAAAAATAAGAAAACCAATTTTATATATAAATTTGAAAGGTTGGTTATTTTGGGCTCTAGGGACCTCGAAACGAAAAAGTAAATCTGCCCCAGGTCAGTGTCTTACCATGAGTAATAGTTTATTCCCTGTATGGTAAATTCGCTAAAAAAGTTAAAACAACTTTAAATAAAATTATGGAATGCTTAAGATGGCGTTTAAAATGTTTCCGCTCATTGTTTGTATGAATTTATATAGTCCCAAATAGCAACATGACTGATAATTAGTTCCATTGTCCGTATACTTTTTTCAGGAGACTTGTTGGATTCGCCATTTTTTCACTGCTATCATGTAAGCGTTCATAAATTCCATGGATGTAATTGGGGGAATAAAGCTTTACGAGTAGTTGTAAAACACAGGTTATAGTGATGTGAATGGTTTATGATCATAATTTATGGTATTTCAATACAAAAAAGACCATAATATTCTATTAGAAGCCAGAGTTCAGTCAATGTCACGGTACATCGACATTGCCACCTGTGGCTATTGTTAGAGGAAACATACAGGGGGGAGAAGAGAAAGGATGATTACGTGTAAAACGTAAAGAAAATTATACGTTTAAATATTTTATGTGGTATTAAGTTTATAACTGAAAGTAAATGTAAGAAATCGGAAACCCCTCTGAGGTGCCAAATCTTATTACAATAATTTAGTTGATCAATATAGAAGTGAATGTTAAACAGTAAAATCTTAAAGATCCTCATTCATTACGCTATCTACGGTTAAGTGTCAACAAACTAGCTAAACTAATTTCTAGTTGCTTGTTTGAGATATAATTCAAACGTGTTTGTAATTATTGATAGTTAAGACTTTGATTTACATTTAATTTAAATAACCTAAGGTGCAGTGAGTACGTAGGTTTGCAGCTACAAGGCAAGTGCAAATATGGTCATTCAGTTCGATGGCTGGCTTTCAAGAAGTACATAAAATACGTAAACAAGTTTTATTTTCATAAATTAATTACAGTGCGTTCAAACAGCCGTGGCACCATGTACAGTATAATCCTGCAACTATGAATAAGAGATTTTATTTACTAGGTGCACGCTCATTCTTCCTGTGTGTGGACGAAACGAAGGTAGTTAATAAGGCTAATAATAACTTAATAAGTTAATAAGGCTGAGCTTAATAAGGTTAGTTAAGGCGACCAGACTCCACCGTAGTACTCTAGGTTGGCGCACAAAGGACTAAACTGGATCGAGCAGGCATGCATGCTCGATGCTCAAACAGTGTCTTGCACTCTTGCAGAGCAGGAGATCATTTCGAGCATGCCTGAGGCCTTGATGCAGATGTGGTGAATGCTTATGGTCGTAACTTAAATGAAAAGTCAACAAAACACCATGGCCTCTGTTGGTTATATGTTCAGAACAGGCTGCCATATAGGAAATATTCAGTATCCAGAGAATTTGGTTTTATGCTAAAATTTAACAACTTATTCTTGGTGGAATTGACATCATATTATCTTTGGACTTGGGACAAAACTTAGCTGAGAACATCATTATCAGCAAACTAAAGAAAAGGGATTTTGAAAACTGTCTTTATGTCATTAATTAATATAGAGATCAGAAAATATCTACATTTTTGTGGATGTTTTCAAGTTAATTTAGAAAGAAATCTATATTCACCCCATAAAAGCCAGTTCACATGATCTAATCAAGACAGTTAGTAAAACTCAACCTGATGAGTGTTTATTGTATTCAACCAAATTACATTAATAGCGGAGCTTTACCTTAGTCGCATTAGAACTACATCGGAATCTCTGTATAGGAAATTTTCTCTGTATAGTAACCCTTTATCAAACAATAATATTATGATAGAGTGACTATGATAAATCGAAAAAAACAACAACAATAGATCTGACAATAGTAATTGTTTTTTTAGCTTTAAAAAATCTTCAGCTAGAATGTGGAATTTTGAAGTTTTCAAAGTAAAAAATACAACAATAAAATATATTTGCCCCATAACCCTCTAAGAAAGCCTGTTCTCATCATCTGGATAGGAAGCTTTCACTTTCATGCTAGATAAGTCTTCACTCTCTTACATCCAGTCATATCATCAGAGTTACATCCAGAGTGTCATCAACAGTTCAGCCACTTTTGATTTAATCCCAGGATGATAATTTTACCCATAGCATCGAGGAA
This sequence comes from Macrosteles quadrilineatus, assembly GCF_028750875.1. Lineage (NCBI taxonomy): Eukaryota > Metazoa > Arthropoda > Insecta > Hemiptera > Cicadellidae > Macrosteles > Macrosteles quadrilineatus. The sequence continues at coordinate 37,431,901 of NW_026542595.1, forward strand.
TTAAAGACACATATATTTCTTTGTTTGTTTTAAAGCTCTTTTTAACACATCCACTAAACCCATTGGATTTTCAAGTTAAATCCCATACAACTCCCGTGAAAGCATACTCTCATGGTCCAGCTAGGATGCTTTGTGTAAATCAATTATATTATATATGTGTTCACTCTCTTATATACAATCATATCAAAAGTGGGGGTTTATCAACCATAGTCATTATAAATTTCATGGGATACTATTTTTTCCTATATACTACCACCGTAACCCTTCATCGGGGGAAGTCACAATATACTACTTTGTTTTTAAAACTCTTTTAAACACATCCACTAAACCCAAGCAAGGAATCTTAAGGTTTTCTGAGTGTATAGTTACAAAAATTCATATTTACCCCATAGGATGATGCTTTGTCAATGATGCTTTTCGAAACTCATTATATTGGATATGTATTTACTTTTGTATACCCAGTTTCATCCTAAGTACAGTAGACTCCCTCTTATTTGGACCCTCGGGACCGAGACCAGTCCGGATAATGGTTTTTCCGGTTAAACCGATGTCCCCAAAATCTCGTTAAAACGGACTGTTTAAATGCATACTCTAAACAGTATTTGACTTAAAATTAGGAGAGCATTGTAATTAGACACATAATCATTGGTCTCAAATCATTCCCATAAGAACAATCGTTTCTGTACCGCCCACTTCCTACCGATCTAGTCCGGTTAAACCGATGTGCTGATAAAAATTATCCAGATTAAGAGATGTCACTTCTACCAAGTGTAGTCCAGTTAAACCGATGTCCGGTTAAAAGGTGTCCGGATAAGAGGGAGTATACTGTAGAGCAATATTGTGGTGTTGTTGCATTAAAATAACATGTGAACCCCTTTTAGCAAATTTCCCTATAGGAAAGTGTAACTATTAATGTAGGTGGCACGGTAAGACCTGGAGCTGGGACCGATATACTTTTCCATTTTGTTGTCCTCCGGGGGCCAAAAACATTATTAGTTCAAATATATATATAAATCAATTAAGTAATTTTTGTCCGACTTGGATTAAATTTGATTTGAAGGTGTAAGGCGAAATAAACTTCAATGATTTTGCGAACCAGCATAATCGGACTATCGGAACAGGGTTTTACAACCGTGACGGTTTTATGGGGTAAAAATAGGTTTTTATAATTTTTGACTCTCAAAACACAAATTTTCCTAATTTCTCTCTAGACCATTTTAAAGAGATTAAAAAACAAATAATTTAGTATACCAAAGTGTTTTTGTAGCTTACGGTTATTGGTTATGGAGAAAATTCCCAAAATTGCAAGTTTAAAATTTCTATAGTATTCTTATAGAGAATATTGTAAAAAGTTTTGCTTGTTTATGAAAATCATTCGGTCAATCTTGGAAAATTTATTAATTTTACACGTAGCTACTAAACTGTTACTAAACACAGTAAAAACACACTTGATTAGCCTCACTGTAGCAGCAAACCTAGGTACTCGTTAAACCTAATCTATAAGTATAAAAGAGGATGTTTGTATATTTGGCAGTGATAAACTCAGACACCGCTGAACCGATTGCCACGAAACTTGGTACATACGTGTAGAATTTCATGGAATAGGTTTATACACCATCAATTTCGTGATCCGTCCAATCGGCTCCGCCCCAGTGGCTCTGGAGTTTCCCATGTTAACCTTATGAGAAATGGAATTAATGAATCTTAACAGCTGTTTCAATTAAACAAGATGGTTCTGTTCTATGATGTTCAATAGCATTAAAGTTACAAGTATTACCAACAGAGTGCAGCACTATTATTTCTTTTACATTTATGACAACAGCTAATTTGCAACCAAAAGGTGAGTGAGCATAGCGAACGAACTTCAACCTAGAGGCGAGTTAGCGTAGTGAACGAGCTAACCTGAAGGCAAGTGAGCGTAGCAAACGAGCTAACCTGAAGGCAAGTGAGCGCAGCGAACGAGCTCCAACCTAAAGGTGAGTGAGCATAGCGAACGAGCTCCAACCAAAAGGTGAGTGAGCGTAGCGAACGAACTTCAACCAGGACGTGATTGAGCCATGCGAACGAGATCATCTTGAAAATTAAGAAGTTAAACGGGGGAAAGCCCGCGGGTTACAGCTAGTGTTATTTAAATAGATTCATTTAAAATAAATTCAGGCAAATGGAAATTCGCTTAGTACCTACAGTATGCAGGTTTGCTGTGGCGAGGGTATTTTACCATTTTTTCTACAACCATTCATTAGACAATAGACATGAAATACTAATTTGTTTGAATATCATCCATAAAACCCCATGAAATTTTGATGATTTTACAGTCAAGTGAAAAATCCCATATTCACCCCATACCTCTTTGAAACATGACCAGAAACACACATTACAAGGTCATGTGAACATGGTGGCAGGTTAACATGAAGACTGTAAAACTATTTAGAATACACGTTATATATAAATATTTTTTTTTGTAAGGTACCAAATTTTAAGGGGGGTAAAAACGTACTACGAATAAATGAACATCAGAACTTACCCGATTTTTATCCACAACATCCTACTCCTAGGCCTATGTGTTGGCCATAGCTTGGGCTATGGGCCAAAGAACGTAGGCCTACTTTTAATAACAGTGAAGTACACAAACACACCCACAACGATATATTTATTCATAATAGCACTTCGTTTCACATAATAAAGTTAAAACGACCGATTTTACGAATATTTAACGCCGATTACAACATCACTTAACCTCAAAATGGTGTTTGTTGACCAACGACAGACGACAACTAGACCGGCTCAACAGGCGAATCCCCGATCAGCTGTTGGCTAGTTTCCGAAATCGCCACCGCAGCGCTTGAGCCGCGGCCGAGGAAATCGGGATTTGAGCCGGACAAGAATTATTCGCTGTTCGACCGTCGACTCGTTAACGAGAAGCCTCTTCGCACAACGAAACTAACTTCGCCATACGATATCGATTCAGGTTAGCTACGTTTTCAGACTTTCCTACTTTCTTTTAAATATTCTTTTTCTAACATACGCATACTCGTCTGCCATTTATTTTATCCGTTTACGTTCGATTGTAATTTTCTAAATTTTATTAACTTAGTTCTTGCCGACTCGTGCAAAACCCACCAGTTCCTGCCTGCCAGTGACTAGCGGTGGACATTTTTCGGCTCTTTTAAACCAATTGGCGATTAAATTACGTTAATTCAGTTCGTTTCACGATTAAATTATTACTTAAGTTATTCCTGTTAATTCGACGTTTTAATACCCCGAGACTCGTCATCTGAGTTCTAAACCCCGTCTTTGGCGGGTGAAAGAATCGAGTCTTGGGAGCAGGCTGAGTTGAATAATCAGCTACGAAAATCAGTATTAAATTTATTTTAAACCACTCACGTTAAATTATCCGTCCAAATATATTAATTAGGCCCCGACGACTCTGTAGGAATTGCTTTTTACATTAGATTCGATTTTATTATCCACCACCGTCTTTAGCCAGATAATTTACAGTTTAATACGAGTATTTATATCACATTGGCTTAAGATTGAATACTCGTCGGCCCTACAGAGTCATTCTAAAAGTTAGGCAAAATTCTCCAAAACACGTTAGCGAAGGTGAGGATGAAATAGCTCCTACTGAGCGTCTGCAGGATTTCCTGAGCGCTTCTAGAGCTCTGAGCCTTCGATTAAATTTTAAATAAATTGATCAGTCAAAGCCGTGACACCTTCGTATCGACCCCTGGATTTTTCTCGGCTCCTTCTGAGCACTCCGGGGAAGAAATTTGAGTGTGGCCGGTTTTAGGGGTAGGCCTAGCCTGACTTGGTGAATACTAGTTTATTCCCCCCCTAGAATTTTGCGTCACATCTCTGGCGCCCGAACAGGGACTCGAAAACACGGTTTTGACTTCGAAATTTAGACGAAATGACTGGAGAAACAAAATCAACGACTTCGAGTACCCCGACGACCATCGCCCGACCCGATACGCTACCGATCGGCCACGTGACGATATCCACGGTGGGAATTCAAACGTCAACGACGACCACGACCACGACGACGATCTCCCAAATACCTTCGACGATGGAGAGCTTGCCGAGATCGCCGATATACGACCCGCGCGTCGGTTGGATCCACACTTTGAGCAGACGGTGTAATAGCTGAAATGACAAAGTATCTGCTGGGAACTGGGAGTAGCGTCGCCGAGCTTCGCAAACGCTTTTACGAGTCTTGGAGAAACCCGTTGGGAAGCATCGGTCAGCCGATGAACCCGACGGTGACTTCGATATCGTGGACCACCGCCTCTGCGGCCCATGATATCCGAATTAGACCGCAGTTGCTGAAACCTCCAACGCACCAGGAGACGGCCAGCATGCGAGATATACTCGGGACTCCCACCGAACATTCTTCACCCGTTCGACGAACCCTCGAAGTGTTGGTAAAGCTGCTAGCCAACATCCCGTCGCCCTGGCAAGATATTCCGTCGCGCATCACGATCTTAGGTCCAACGACGGAACACGATCACTACGTAACGTTCGATAGACGCAACGATTTACCCAACGCCGTACCACCTTCGCTAAGCTTTTTAACGCAATTCTCGGAGACCGTCAGCCGTGAACGTGCCCCAGAGATGGCCGACCCTTCGTCGACGTGGTCATCTCAGGTGAAACGTCAACGCCCTAGTCGATACCGGCTCGTCAGTCAGTCTGATTGGAGATCGTACGTCACCTTCGGACGTGCGGCGTCGTACCCGACCAGACTGACGTCAATCAACGAATGGACAACGCAGCGTGTGTTTCGGATCGATACTGAGTAGACGACGATTGCTGGCCAACCTTATTCGCGGGATATCCACGTCCCGGGCCTAAGTGTGGAGGTGGTATTCGGCATTCGGTGTACTGCTGACCTCGCTCTAGTCAGAGTACACACCGTAGTACGAAACCTCCACAACGACGATGTCTCCCCGCCCTTTCCGGTCAAAAACATCAACCACGAAATCAAAATTTTCAAAATTACACGAAAAACAAACACGAAATTTGCAGAATTTCTGGAACGCGAAATACCGCTGTTTGACAACGATTAGGGGTAGTCGGCGTTGACTGAGCAGACGCAGTGGCTCAGGGCAATTGCAACCCCTGTCAAACAGAGGTATTCCAGAAATCCTGTAACGCAATTTATCGTAAAGGACGCTTTCCCGAGGCAACCCGTGGCCAACGAGGGCCAAACGGGCCTGGCCACGGTGAGTCACCTCACATCGGAGGTGGCCGACGTGCCTCGTGAACGTCCCAACGAACGAATTCGCCGAGACCGGAAAGATGGCGCATCGAGGCTACCGCGACGAACGACGGCCAATCGGGCCTTGTCGTGGTGAGTCACCTCACATCGGAGGTGGCCGACGTGCCTCGTGGACGACGCCCGACACGACGTAGATTCTTCGAAACCGAAGAGTATCGAACAACGCAACGAACTCCGACGCACGCCCCGACGGAGCTGGTGATATCCCTCCCGTTGGTTGATACGATACGATACGAACGAATACGACGACTTCTACAGGCACCCCTTCTTCGAGACCATTCCGACCCCGTCCGAACCCCTACGTTTAAGATTTTTTTTTTCTTTTTTACTGAAGTTGGTAAGGGGTGTAAGGTACCAAATTTTAAGGGGGGTAAAAACGTACTACGAATAAATGAACATCAGAACTTACCCGATTTTTATCCACAACATCCTACTCCTAGGCCTATGTGTTGGCCATAGCTTGGGCTATGGGCCAAAGAACGTAGGCCTACTTTTAATAACAGTGAAGTACACAAACACACCCACAACGATATATTTATTCATAATAGCACTTCGTTTCACATAATAAAGTTAAAACGACCGATTTTACGAATATTTAACGCCGATTACAACATCACTTAACCTCAAAATGGTGTTTGTTGACCAACGACAGACGACAACTAGACCGGCTCAACAGGCGAATCCCCGATCAGCTGTTGGCTAGTTTCCGAAATCGCCACCGCAGCGCTTGAGCCGCGGCCGAGGAAATCGGGATTTGAGCCGGACAAGAATTATTCGCTGTTCGACCGTCGACTCGTTAACGAGAAGCCTCTTCGCACAACGAAACTAACTTCGCCATACGATATCGATTCAGGTTAGCTACGTTTTCAGACTTTCCTACTTTCTTTTAAATATTCTTTTTCTAACATACGCATACTCGTCTGCCATTTATTTTATCCGTTTACGTTCGATTGTAATTTTCTAAATTTTATTAACTTAGTTCTTGCCGACTCGTGCAAAACCCACCAGTTCCTGCCTGCCAGTGACTAGCGGTGGACATTTTTCGGCTCTTTTAAACCAATTGGCGATTAAATTACGTTAATTCAGTTCGTTTCACGATTAAATTATTACTTAAGTTATTCCTGTTAATTCGACGTTTTAATACCCCGAGACTCGTCATCTGAGTTCTAAACCCCGTCTTTGGCGGGTGAAAGAATCGAGTCTTGGGAGCAGGCTGAGTTGAATAATCAGCTACGAAAATCAGTATTAAATTTATTTTAAACCACTCACGTTAAATTATCCGTCCAAATATATTAATTAGGCCCCGACGACTCTGTAGGAATTGCTTTTTACATTAGATTCGATTTTATTATCCACCACCGTCTTTAGCCAGATAATTTACAGTTTAATACGAGTATTTATATCACATTGGCTTAAGATTGAATACTCGTCGGCCCTACAGAGTCATTCTAAAAGTTAGGCAAAATTCTCCAAAACACGTTAGCGAAGGTGAGGATGAAATAGCTCCTACTGAGCGTCTGCAGGATTTCCTGAGCGCTTCTAGAGCTCTGAGCCTTCGATTAAATTTTAAATAAATTGATCAGTCAAAGCCGTGACACCTTCGTATCGACCCCTGGATTTTTCTCGGCTCCTTCTGAGCACTCCGGGGAAGAAATTTGAGTGTGGCCGGTTCTAGGGGTAGGCCTAGCCTGACTTGGTGAATACTAGTTTATTCCCCCCCTAGAATTTTGCGTCACATTTTTTTGGGAGAGGAGGGAAAATGCTCTTACGCACACAGGTAGCCAGCCTGTAGTGTGAGACTCCTGAATCTATCACAGACTACTCACTAAAAAACCCCCTCTACTCTGTTGGACACAGACCTGGAATTGTTTGTCACATTACTTCAAGTCAGGCCAACATGTGACCTAAGCCCTCACAGGCCCTCAGGGCCCTCAGGGCTCTCACCGTTTTTGGCATTTAGATACTTCATGACCTACACCGCATCCCGGTCAAGGTCGAGCTTCTTGACCGGAGAATACCCTAGATGTAATGTGACACACAGGTCCAATTGTCCTCACCCTCCGTGATCATCGGTATGACCGTGTCCACTGACAGCAGTCCTACTACTTGTTGAGCCTCTAGGCGGGGCCTTTCCCAACGCTGGCATTGGAAAAAGGTATGTTCCACGTCATCGGGAATGCCTGAGCAGTATATGCAATTGGGTGACACGGCTTTGCCCATCTTGAACAGGTACGACCGGAAAAAGCCGGAGAATACACGTTATATAGCGGACATGTTAGCTACAGCACTAACGCTGCCTACTCGAGTGGCCCTAACTATGTGACGGTATTACAACTGCCACTTATTAACATAATTCCTATATAGGATTCCCACATTTTACAGTACTAAAGCTGAAGGTGTATTTAATGTATTTTAATCCATTGTATTTTTATGGATTCAGGTGTGTCTCAGTGTAGACTAATGGAATTGACGTAGTCCCTACTGCATTTTGGGCACGTCTACAGGAAACCTGATGTCTAAGTCTGGACTTGAGATGAAAACTCTCCTACAAAGCATTACATGTCCGCTCTACATAGTGTCTTATCATAACCGCTCTATTGTCGTGTACTGGTTTAGGAGCTACCATATATGCTTAGTTGTGTTTAAAAAAATGTTTAAACCATCGCATCTCCTGCCACGTGCGGGATAATGTCAGAAGGTTCATGATTACGAATTACATGATGCCGACATCCATCACCAGATGACTTAAGGCTATGGCCCTAACACAATCAGTGAGATAAAATTGCGCGCATGGGTAATGGAGTGAACATGACCGTGAAATCCTTTTATGGGGATAGCCCAACTCTGCGCGGTGGTCAAATTTATGCCAGAAAAAGTTTCATGGTCCCGAAGGGTCCAGTCCAACTCCGCACGGTGGTCTCTTTTAGTGTATAGTATAACTCCGCTCGGTGGCCACATCTAATCTCTATGCTACCTTGTGATTTCTGATGAGATATTACGTGTTTAATACAGGGTGACACAAAGGAACCGGACGTTTTTTAAACAGCTGTTCCATTGTTGTCGAACGTGGTAGGAAGATTGAAGTTATGTCATTGCCTTCAGTGAGGCTTGCCATTTTTGTTGAAATAGCTCAGTGGAACCTAGACCATTACGTTTTCGCATACGATAGTTTGGTCCGAAATGGTGAATCCGTCGTCAAATCCAGCGGGAATTTAGTCGAAATTTAAATATTGAACGCCATTGACCGGTTCCAAGCCGAAATACGCTATTAAGATGGGTTTCAGGGTTCCGAAGAACTGGGAATACAACAAGAAATAAACCACCAGGCCTTGTTAGAACTTCGAGAACACCCGAAAATATCGCCTGAGTGAGAGCAGTAATGAATGAATGTTTCCTAACAAGGTGATTTCTCGCTTTGGTGACATACCGTGGCCACCAAGATCACCTGGCTTGTCCAATAGTGATTATATCCTTTGGGGGTTTCTTAAGGAGCGTGTTCATGCTCACAAACCACACACTCTAGAGGATATGAAGTTTGTAATCATAGAAGATATCAATGGCATTGAACAAGACCTCCTGACCCGAGTTTCAGATGATTTTCAGGCCAGAATGAACATTTGTAGATAAGTACATGGCCGCCATATGCATGACGTCATTTTCAAAAAATGACTGTATTGTAACAAATGGCAAATGTTAACCTCACTATGTACAGTATTAAAACCAGTTTATTCCTTTTAACTACTGTGTACTGCTTATTTAAAAAACGTCCGGTTCCTTTGTGTCACCCTGTATAAGGTATTCCATATACATACCGCGTGTCCCCAATGTTACACTTTTATTTGTTCTTAGCGACTGTACTCATGTGACAAGTTAGGTTTGGTTAGGTTCATTATAGGTAAATTCAAATGAAACATAAGTATTCTATTTTGTATTAATTAACTTTATTCTATTAGTTACTGTGGTTTCGTACATTTTAAAGTGTACATTTGTAACAATTTCGAACTTCAAATACAAGCCTGACGGCTGTGAGAGCCAAAATTGACCACCGTGCGGAGTTGGACAGTCAGTTTTGACATATTTCTGACCACCGCGCGGAGTTGGAAAAGCCCCCTTTTTCTTTAGTGGTCTTTGGTGAGAAGTTTGAGTACCCAACAAAAAAACCAAATAAACCTCAGTCATTTAGCAATGAATATCAGCTTTCTATACTTTAATACTTTTTGATGAAATGGCGACCATACAAAGTAGGTATTTTAAGCCAAGTATGAATGGAGATGAGTGTAGGATGAGTGGCGCGATCTTGTAGTCTTGTTAGTGACTAAGGCCGACATATTCCTTAGACACAGCTGTTAATTAATAGCCCATACAGCTAATGGCAACTAAGAGACCTACAGTTTATAGTGGAATCCGAACCACATTTTCGCCTTGGTATATACATATTGGTCTAACTATCAGGATAGTACTGCGGATAGTCGTAGTACTCACTCGTGCGGACGTTACTCCACACCAGAGAGTATCGCCATAGACTAAGCAACACAAGGGGGTATGTTTTATCTATGGTATCGCATCCACAGTGCATGCCTGTAAATATCCACAATTCGTGACCTCCTAGTAGCTGGGAGATTAAAAAAAATATAATAAATCCCAGCACCTGATCCCGTGCTGGGAGATAAAAACTCGCAACGGGAGATTTAATGGATTCCAATTCTTAAAAACACAAAGCGAAGCGTACGCCTACATGTCAGTTACAGAGCTGGAAGTTCAGAAGTTGTATTTCATTTTGTTTACAAAGAAGGTTAATATATGGTCAGGAGACTTGTGTGGCGTACGAAGGAACAATGAATTTTAGTTTGATTTAAACGCATAAAGAGGCATTACTAAAAAAACCCTTTAGGTACCGGTAACTTCAAAATTTATGGTTCTTGCCTAATGACCACATGCATGGTTCTTGCTTTAAGTTTAAACTTTTGACCATCTTTGATAACATTAAACATAAATTAGAGTTTTGTTAGTGGTTTTTCTAATAATTTTAATAATTCAAGTAGGCCCTAACAATTTGTTTCTATGATAAAAGGTTAGGCTATTGTTTATAGCCTACTGGATACTTGCAAAGGCAAATGTACATCTATATAGCCTATAATACGCCTACACAAAATTTGTCCACAGAACTCTACTGCCATTTCATATACAATTTTGACCATTGGTTCACGTATTTTTGGAAAGAGTATGTCGTGTAGGTGTGCAAACTGTTCCTAAATTTTTGCAAAGCCACTGTGGTCATAAGAAATGTTGCATCAAAAGTCGTGTCTCAACGCGGACTAATGGAATTGACATACTGCATTCCAGGCATAACTACAGGAAACCTAATGTCAGCGGCTGGACTCAAATGAAAAAAAAAAAAACTCGCAAACTCTTTTGCAATACATGTCCGCTCGGTCTATTCTCAACATTTAAACATAACCTCCGGGGAGGCTATCTACTGTATTAGACCAAATTTCATTAATAGTGGAGGTTTACATTAAAAACACATTAGAGCTGGGAATATAGGCCTAAATTGGTCATGTTATCTCTAATCTTTCATCATACAATAAAATTGGTTTGATTTTTGATGCAATTTAACAATCCCAATTAATGCATATGGTCTGATAAAGACTGTAAGACTCAACCTGGCGAGGAATTGATATATTTGTATAAAAAAGTAGTAAGTGTCAACCTCAGTCACATTAGAAATACATGCGAACCTGCATTGGCGATTATCTAGGTAACCCTTTATTAAATCCTTAAAAGGGTGGTTTACTAATTTGTTAGTTATTGTAAATTCTCTCAATAAATTCAATAAAAATTAAGTTTAAGATTTTCAGTGTCATATTAACAAACAACTTTATTTCACCGTCATTTAACCCCCAAACCATAAATTCATTCCCACGAATGTGCGACTACGTGCATAAACTTTGACAAATTTCATCACAATCAGAGCGTTATTATGCTCATGTTATTGCAATGGCTAAAGTTTTGGGCATCGGGGACCCTAAAATTAAAATATAGAATTCACAAGCTAAGCTACCGTACTTTTATGTTAGGTTACTTGACATTTTCTTTAGCCTACTCTGCAACCAAAACCTCGTTGAAACAAAGTTGGCAATCTTCGAGGACCATTTCTTTAAGAAAGGCAGTTTTTATGTATGGATCCATACTTCACTTCTACCTCACCGCTAACTGGCATCATTTGTAAACAGATTGACACAATTTATAGCTCTGTAGCTACCATGTATGCTTCGCTGTGTTAAAATAATTGTTTAAACCATTGCATCTCCTGCCAGGTGCGAGATAAGGTTAATAATAGGGTTTTTTATATAAGAAACGCCAAACTTACCTAAGTTAAACAAGTTTCTAGGCTACTGTAAGTCCTGCTACAAAAAGTTCAAGCTTAATGTAAGTTTATTGAACATAGCCTTAAATGTTTTAGTGGCTTAGTTACCTAAGTTAGGCTAGTTTTCAAGCGTTCGACTAAAACCTGACTGAAGTAAGTTAAATTCTTAATTTCAAAGAGGCTAGGCTACAAATATATTTAAATAAAGTAACTAACACAACTTTTACAGAGCAACTGAAGTAGGCCTAGCTTAAGTTAGTAGTCAAGCGTTCGACAAAAACATTAAATCAATTTAACTTAACTTAAGCTACGGTTAACTCATTTGTCAACTTGAGAGTGATGTTTTGGGGTCATTATGGATATCAATTATGTTTATTAACAGAATAACCCACTCATTCACTATTTATGGCCTTTTAGGATACTTAAGTTACTTAATTGTTCCTTGTCTAAAAATGCCACCAGTGTCGAAATTGAAAAAAGGGCACAGACTCTATTAAGTTATTTGACAGTTCTAATTGATAAGGCCTACCGACTGGTGTCTACAGTCGTATACCGGTATATGCTAACTTAACTTAATCCCATTTAAAATGCGCTCTGTCTCCAAATTAAGTTTAATCTGTTCGACCAACCTAAGTTACAACTCCCTCATTTGAACAGAAGTGGGCCGTAAAAATGTTGGGGGTTTAGCCCTAACTTAACTTAATATTTCTTAGGGACTTAAGTTAAAATAGGTTAAAAGTATGCCCCTCAATTTAAAAACATAATGCTATGGCCTAACTTATATAAAAATTAATTTGTTGCCTAATTTAACTATGCCCCTATGCTAGAGCATAGCCCAGTCTAGGCCTCTAAGTTAGAGGCCTAGCTTAACGTACCTTCTACATTAGATTTTATGTAGCTAACTTATGTATTTTAAAATTGACAAGACCTATTGTATTTTGTAGTTACTTAACGGTCAATAAAATGTCTTATTTTGTACTGAATCTATGTTTGAGAGTGGATAGGTACCTAACCTAGGCCTTTATTGGTACAGTAGTAGTAAGTTACCTTGATCTGAAAAAATGATGGTCCAGTACAACTGACACTGACAACTGGGTTTCTTATTAGGATTAGTCAAAGCGTCAAAGCTAATAAAATCTAAAGAGTGATATCTGAGAATAGATGTTTACAACATTAGTTTTTACATTACCTATTTTTAATGCAATGAATGAACTTAACCCTAAACCCTAGTAGTAGCCAAAAGCCAACTTAATTACGGTTTCAATCATAGAGTAAGTTGAAGAATTTAGAGAGGTAAACTTAATGTAACGCATGATAAAAAAAGTTTTTAATAAAATAAAAGCTTAAATCAAGGCAAATAAATAAATAAATTTACTAAAAGAACACAACAAACAATTTTGAAGTTTTTCACTGCTGACGACGGACCGGACGGACGGCTGATTTCGCTAGTCAAATGAACAACTAACCGAGTAAAAAAACGTGTATCAAATAACTAACTTTATTGAGTTAAGTTAAATCGAAAGCATTCACGAAATTTATTGGAATATAGTTTATTAAGAACTACACAAAAAAATAAATCCGTGGTACAAGAATCAGATTTTTTAATGCTGTAATAAAAGAGCCTTTTATTAACATATTTTTAGCATGGAATTTTTATAGGCTGACAGTGAGGACTTCACTTCGTTTCGTCCAATTATTTTGATGGGGTGCATTCAATATAGGCTCGCCCATGTAACCCTTATTTTTGGTTTTATCTAAGACTTCAAATTTGACTAAAGTTGGTGAAATATTTGTGCTAATTAGTGTAATGCAATTGCTAATAATTTTAATATTTCTTTCTACTTGTAATCTTTAGTACATCCAAAAAATGTCTATTTACTCTTTTGTTTGTCCTTAAGACGCTAGACACGAGCCCTTGATTGTTTTTCACATTACTTCAGGCTAGACCTAGGGGTTGTGGCATTATCACTTAGAAAAAATACATTGGTGGTTTGGTGGGATTTGAACCCGGGACCGAAGTCACGTGCTCTAACCACTACACCAGCTCGCTCCCACAATTAATTCTTGGGGCTAACGAACATTTTGATGTTGTGTTAACTAAATTAATCGTATTCTGTTTTGTATTTATTTTCGTTTGGCGTACTAAGTGTATTGTGAAATATGATTACTGTTACAGTTTTTACAGTGGAACTTGCTGAATATTTGTAATACTATACAGGGTGTCACAAAAAAGTGTGATGGGCTATACAGGACCTAATTCTACATGCAAAATAAGTCAAAAATGAAGAATAATTTTTTTTGGATTTCGGCTTAGTTTAGCCGTAATACGCCATTTTGTTTTTTGGGGAAAATATTTATTATTTCAAAATTCCTTTGAGATATTTTTACGAAACTTGGCAAAATTGTTTACACTATAGTAAGTAACATTTATAAAAAAATATATTATTTTAACTTTCCAAATTTCAAAATGGCGGCCGTTTGAATTTTTCAATGACAAATTTCATAAAAACCGGTACCTAAATCAAAATTTTGTAAGACACAAAAGTTTTAGTATTTATTATGACAAATCCAACAAAATAAAAATGAATAAAATCGGTTCATAAATAAAGAAGCTGTGTTTATTTTAGTAATTTAGACTGAAATTATTAATATTAAAATGTATTAAATCTAATGTAATAGTTTATGTAACGTATTAAGTAATTTCAGTCTAAATGACTAAAATAAATACAGCTTCTTTATTTATGAACCGATTTTATTCATTTTTGTTTTGTTGGATTTGTCATAATAAATACTAAAACTTTTGTGTCTTACAAAATTTTGATTTAGGTGCCGGTTTTCATGAAATTCGGCATTAAAAAATTCAAACGGCCGCCATTTTGAAATTTGGAAAGTTAAAATAATATTTTTTTTTATAAATGTTACTTACTATAGTGTAAACAATTTTGCCAAGTTTCGTAAAAATATCTCAAAGGAATTTTGAAATAATAAATATTTTTCCCAAAAAACAAAATGGCGTATTACGGCTAAACTAAGCCGAAATCCAAAAGAATTTATTCTTCATTTTTGACTTATTTTGCATGTAGAATTAGGTCCTGTATAGCCCATCACACTTTTTTGTGACACCCTGTATATTCTCTTAAAAGTAAAACAATTTTTTTTAAAGCCACGAGTTACGTTAACAAGTAATTTTAGATAGACCGTTGTTAAAATTCAGGGTACAACTTACAAACCTTAAAGAGTGCTCGCTCGCATTGAAATACTGCTGGAAAGTGAAACCATGCGTAGTGCACTATCTGCAGTGGTAGAGGTCGCCGACCGTCAGATCTGCGATAGCCGCTGATATGGACATTGCCACCTCGCTATACAGTCACAGTACACGCAGCTTTCGCCTCCCTGTATCCACGTATATCATACTGAATACAATGCAACTAGGTGTATACGCATAAGGGCGACCGTGCAACACTAAGCCGCTTTATCTGAAGTGTCATCGTACGTGGCTTTGACTGTGGCACAGGGTAAGAAATTCAAAATGAACAGCATCGATTACAAAAATCGAGTTTAATAACAATCGATGCAGAGGTAGTAAAAAAGTCGTGATAACCTGTTGATAAAAAATAAATTATGATATTGAAATTTTGTAATCTCATCTTAACTAACTAATTTTAAATGTTTTGAATTTGGTGAGTATCTCACATTACTCAGAGACTCGCATAAAAAATACTGGACCATATCAAGTGAAACTTTACAGAAATATGACCAATATTACTACCCCTAAAAAATATACCACCATTTTATTTTGAAACTCTCTTACGCACTACTAACTTCCAAAACTGCTATGTTATTTATAATTTACACATTTAAATTGTAATTTCAAACGGTTAATAATTTCATGCAACAAGGTATAAAGAACCCCATTGCGCTACTATACTCTTCCTGGTGCAATGCACGGTCATAGCAGATAGTCATCATATTTTATCAATGTTGACATGATAATAAACATTTTGAGCATTTTAAGCTGGATCTCTACAAGTGTTTTGAGGTTTTTAAATGTTTATTTAATATTAAGTATAGTTAAACGTTAAACGTGTTAAGTATTTAAGTAGTTTTAGTTTTAATTTATGAAAGAGACTAGTAAAACGATGAACTATATCATTGACTATATACCATAACTTTATGGTTCACCACATTCACCACATAATCTGACAATCTAAAACATAGTCAGGCATTGTGTGAATACCAAATCAAATAACAAATAATATTTTCCAATTTCCAACGTCTTTCAAGCGACAATCGAATTAGAAACCGACAACTAAACGGCACTTCTCAATGGTAAAGAATGCTCGAGAAAGTTAATTCCCTACTGAGGTTAGTTTCTAACCACTACTAAACTACTCACTGCGCATGAAATAGTTCAAAAGAGCAACTTTTTAACGAGAGAACAGAAGAGAAAATGTGGTTCGGTCAGACAGTTATGGCTCTATTAATAGTTGCCATAGAACACCTTGTTACAGTAAAACAACGCCAATTTCTGCGCGGTGATTGCGTGGGTGATTTGTAACAGACATGCGCGGTGGATTAGTGCGTCGTCGTAGTGTTGTATAAGAGAATGCTTCACTGCGCCAATGATAAATGATTGATGTAATCACAGGATTGTAGAAATACTCTAAGAACAAGAATTCATATTATTCATGATATTTGTTTGGCGCAACATTTTCCACTCTTAGAAGCACTGATACTCAATAATCAATAATCAGTTTTGAAAATAATCATAAATATGTACAGCAGAAAATAATTATCTATGAACATGTGGAATTTAAATACAAGCAAAGATTTCTTAATAATTTAATTAGCTTTTTAAAAATACTCAGGACAATTACATTACTTCTCAAACGTAAAAGTATTATTTTCGGAAAACAACGACACAGTGCATCTGGTGTAAAATACACCTTGTGATCTTAAATGTTTTCTCTCCTAAGAGTCCTAAGGAAATCCAATCACATTCAAACATTTATTACTTAGTTAATGTTGACCTGTAGCAAGCCTAATTCATAAAAGTAGTTTTTTTTTATCATTCATGAGAATAGGAAATTAACGAGTATAATATGCGTATGCCTCTACCTCAACAGAAACGCGTTGGTTGTTTTCACTGAAGATGTACTATAGCCCAATCATAACATGATTTTCATGCGTCTTTCAGAGATCCAGACTCAATACTGAATGTCTGTCATAGACAAGTTGAGCACTATATTGCTTGTAACCATTACGGACATAGTAACATAATAAAACCCATCCCGATAGATTAATTAGTTTATATTATTTTGTCATTGCTTCTTAATAATGCACAAAAGACTAAAAACTATAAGTTTGGTTCTGTACATAGGAGGCTCTATCTTTTAAGACCCACTATACTTAAAACATGTATTTGGTAATGTAATAAAGAAAGCTGAAGTATTCCATCAGTGATTTGTACCTTCATCACTGTCGAGCCGCGGGCAAAAGACACCTAAAACTCATCAGTTTCATAATGGATGGTGTGAAGTAGCAAGTATTGAGGAATCCATTAAAAACCAAGAATGGTAATCGACAGAGTAAGCACAAATACTAATTAAGGCACTTTCTTGTTTGACAAATGGAACCCAATGATTGATCTTGGTCTTTAAAATACGCCTCAACATACAACTGGATATTTGCTAGCCCCTGGAGGAAAAATGCATTTTGAATCTTTCAATGCTACTGAAAAAATTCGAGGAGTCATCGTCCACTTGAAAGTATTGTATTCCGGACTAAATCGCAATCTCCTGTATAAATATCACAACGATAATTTGACCGTAACAGCTGTAATAGCGTGGTGTGGCGGACCGGGCGTCAATTCATCATCTACTCGTGTATTTCCAAGTGAAGACCGGTCATTTTCCACTCGGAAGCTGTCGGACTAATCACCAATACTTTACAACCCCGACCTACCTACAGGTGTACACTGTACAGTCTACAGTCTACAGTCTACAGCAAGCGAGACGCTGATGCGCCTGGTTTGCATCAGGAAGAACGACGCGTTAGGAAAAATATTACCTGAAAGCAAAAAAATACGTGAAAAAACACTTATATAA
Organism: Macrosteles quadrilineatus; assembly: GCF_028750875.1. Taxonomy (NCBI): domain Eukaryota; kingdom Metazoa; phylum Arthropoda; class Insecta; order Hemiptera; family Cicadellidae; genus Macrosteles; species Macrosteles quadrilineatus. The sequence continues at coordinate 37,449,653 of NW_026542595.1, forward strand.
TAATATATTTACACTTATACTGTTTACTCACAAGACGGTAAATACATATAAAAGATGGTTGTTAGTGGTCAATTTCGATTGGACAATCAAGACATCATCAGACCCAATAGGCAAATACATGTATTTACCGCCTTGTGAGTAAACAGTATAGGTGTAAATATATTATTATAAGTGTTATTTGTCGTATTTTTGTGCTTTCGGGTAATTTAATAACACGTACGATGCTGATAAAGAAGTTTTTTAAAAAATATTATGCAAAATACGAAATAAGGTGTATCATAAATGAATGATGATTTATTCGATGAAAATATACTAAGCTGTATGTGTGTGGTAGACACGCTTGCTTGAAGCAAAGGGTTGTCATTGGTCCTAGATGAAAATACTTTATTAAAAAAACAGTCAAACCTATGTGTTACTTGTATTACTGTTGGAACGATCCGTTGCAGTATAGATCAACCATAGTTATTCCGTGGAGTTGATAATGGAGATGAATGTTCTCTAGATTAGAATATTTATTTTTTAAAGATCCATCATGGTTGAGTGTGTAGAACGTTTCAAACAAATAACACGGAAAATAACGATTGCAAACGAAATACAACATTCAACAGTAACCAACCATACTCTAACTGTACCCGAGATACGCCGAAGGTAGATAAGTTGAGATGGATTTTATATAGCTAAAAATTCTGACCTAGAGATGTGATCCAATGTCACACTACGAAACATCTGTAATTTTCACTACTGAAGATGATCTTAGCATTGATACTAGAGACATAAGTTTGTTTTGTTATTTCTTGTAATCTTGAGGTCAATCTATTAAAAGTTAAAAAATACGTATCCATATAAAATTCTCCGTTCTTCCGTATAAAATGTAGTCTGCAATATAAGACTACACATGTGTAATCTTATATTGCACAATTAAAACTTTTAATGTTCACTAGAATATGCATAGAGAGAATATACGGCTAAACTAAAGACAGCTCGAATTCATCTATAAGCATCACTTAGGTTAAGGTTATCATTGCTGTTCGATTAGACAATCATATACATTGTGCTCGCGGTTGAACGAAATGCATTGTTATTATATTAGGATTGGTTCGATGTGACCAGGGTCAGACGGAGGAGCCTCATCAATGTGGAGCAAAGGTTAAGTATGGTGTACCACAAGGCTCTGTTCTGGGGTCTATTCTTATACCAACATTAATATAACGGCTCATTCAAGGATATGCAAATATTATCCCCACGATCTTTAATAAACGATATTGTTCAACCTCTTGCATTTGCAATGTGGTTGAACATAAATATCAATGACAAAGATTTTTAAAATTGTTGTTTAAACAGCTATTTTACTAATCGGTTTATTAAAGAGCAGGTGTGCATGTCAGGAGAATGCTACTTTATACAATTGTCAAAATACATACACACGATGCAAAGGAATTCCGCGTACTTTAACTGCAACATATCATACGATACACCAGTAGTATAATTACAAACTGTCGATGTTTGGTAAGACGCTTAGCCAAGATGTTTTATGGCTAAGTATGTACATTGTACATATTACAATATGTACAATGTAAGATATTGTACGCAGCCATCACTTGATTACAATCATAGGCAAATTCGTCCACTTGAGATGGCCTCTTTTTAAAATTCTTGGAAGATTCACAACTTTTATGTGGGTACTTTATACTATATTACAATTTAAATAAATAGTCTTATGCATATTTCGATGAGTATGACTGACTCGACGCATACATTGCCTTTATTAGGCTATTGCTTGGGACTGTTGAAAGTATTTTGTACGTTGTGATTGTTTATGTTTTACACTAAATAGAAAACCAGTGATTTAGCATAAATAAAATTAATACAATTGGTTTTTCTAATGTCTTTTTTTGTTTCGGAAATAATTAAAATAATTCCATGCCTTATTGTCCGTAACAATCTTCCTGCCAGCAAATAAATTGTGACTGTGCAGCCAGCATTGCTACTGTATTATGGTTCACATACAGGGTATAATAAATTGTTATAGCGTCACCATAAACAAATATCGCTACATACCTGTGGTGGAGCTGTACTCGCCGATGTATCTCTTCGTCAGGTAACGGACAGTCACAGCTGAAACACAAAGTAAGAGTTAGTAATATAATTGTAATAACAACCTTTTTCAGAGAATGATTGGTTTAAGTGGAACTAAACATTTTGTATATTATAAGCAAAACATAAAATAATTTTAATTTGAAGTGTATGGTTGATGATTGCAATAAAAAAGTGGATTAGGAGGTATTACAACATATTTATTCTTAGCCGATTATATAAGATTGTTATATCGTAATGAAGACACATTATTAGTCATTTCAATCATCTTTCAAGGGATGTTAGTGGCATGTGGTTCATGTATCCATTAAACTAAAAGATTGTAAAACACCCACACGATTGAAATGGCTGTTACTGAAAAATTATCATCATTCAGGGACTAGTCAAATCTCAACTTTGTCATAAATTAATAATTTGTAATTATTCACGAAACCATGTAGTTTGATTATTGGTTAATAATCAATTTTAACTACCCTACACATTCAGACTCGTGTCTTTAGCTTGGTCGAGAATGAGAACCAAAATTTTCTGTCATTTTGTTTTCAGTATGCCTATCTGTACGGGTTGCAATGAGGATAACATATTTAAAACCTACTTTATATAAATGGATACCGTTTGGATACAAATATGGTTCAAGAAAATAATTATTTTTGTTAAGTTTTTTACTTTGGCCACTGTCTACAGGATTATTAGGCATTTGTAATTTATTTTTAAGAAAATACTGCAAATATTTTAAAATACGTGTTGAGTTTATAGGAAAGCCAGTTAATGGAAAAACACATGATATGAAGAAAACTATGCTGTTTAATCAAATGTATAAAATACAAAAAAGGGTAAATTTTGCTTATATTATGAGCTTTACGATACACCTATAAGATGTCTTGAAAACGAATCAAAACCTAAATGTGTAAATAAAGGCCAGCAACATCTCGTAGTGGGAGTGATATGAGAGCGTATGTTACACTACTGATCACAGTGTTGTCGGCTCAGCACCAAGCAGCAGGTGCGAGATGCAGCGTTTACAGACAGTGAAAGTGATCTTCAACTTCCTCGGCAACCGGTCAACGGAGTCGCGGTCAAAAAACTGTATTTATTGGACAAGTCCAATGTTAATAGGTTTCTTGCTGAGTCAGTCGCCGGCTGAGAAAAACACGGGTCCAGTGCGGCTGTAACTAATGTTGACATAAGACAATAATTTTGTCGTTAATTTTATACACAGTAGTTTAATGCGCCTTACTGGTTCGTGGTGTTTCTAAAATTATATCACGAAGAATTTATATATTTATAAGATACACTTTACAAAATATATAAATACATTACCTTATTAATATCGTGCACATTGGGTTGATATTTAGGTTAATCAGTATTTTATTGTCACTAACTCATTGGCACCGCCGTATAATGCAAATTAAAATGTTTGTATTATATTAAATGAATTTGATAAAACAAACAATGAAGAAACATGACAATTAATTTTCGATAATCTTCATAAATCAACCTCAAACATGGATGTTCCTTACGTGTGTTTTGTAAATGCAATTACATTGTATTCTTCCGGATAAAGACTTTTCCTTTGTCTTTTCCAGTATTTTTAAAATAGTTGTTACTTAGTGTTTAGACATTTGAATGTTTCTACGGCTTAAAGAAAAATACTTCTCTTCCTCTATACCAGAAATAAACTAGCATAATAATATCAACAAAATCAAATTAATAAAATAGACTAAAAACTTTTGATTATATTCAGATATTATATACAATCAAAATTGAATACTACTACAGGAAACAAACAACTAATCTGTGATCCAAAATGTCTAAAACATTTACTTTTAATTTAAACTACTAATTATTTTGTGTAATAACAATGGTCAATTTAATACTGCAGCCATTATAATTTTCGTGAGTATAAATACGTGTTCAATGTAACTTCTATGGAACTTTAAGTAACCTATTTAATTACCTTTCACAGAAAAAAAACTACATCAGTTTGGAACTAGGTTAATGTGTCTCAAAAGGATAAGATTGACGATTTCTGTTTTTTACGAGGTTAGAAAGTGATTGATTAAGCATCTACCGGAGACGTAAAATAGCCATTAAAAGTGCAGGATGCCACAAATGAGTTTCATCATGTTCGAAAAAGGTTAGGGTTTCAACGAAACTACCATGAAATATCAATAGATTTATTGGAATTACAATCAAAACTAACTAAAACTAACGACTCTTTTTAAAGATAAATTTATGTTCTTCTTTGTTATTTTAAGAGTAATTTTCTAACATGGTTTGGTATGATTTTAATAAAAAAAAAAACCGCTTTAAATACAAATGAAACGTTAATATTAAAATGTTAAAAACATAACAAAACATTTTTCACAATTGAATCTAAGTATGTTAATTGGTCATCACCATTAATAGTCATCAAGAACAGATGGAATCATTAAATTATATTACAGGCAGACATATGTACAGTTGGACTTAACTTAATTTTAAGCAGCCCGGGTTTTGAAAGTAATTAATATGTAAATATTTACATGGATGATTTATGAAAATTTAAATATCAACCAAATAGATGTTCATTAAGTGATTTATCAGGTTACAAATAGGGAGTCTGGTGACTACCAATTAAGTCACAGGCCTATAAACACATATACGTTTTCCTTCTTGAGAACTAATTTGGTTAGAATTTTGAAAATAAAAAACCAAAGAAAAAAACTTTCAGAAATATTTTACAGATTTATGTCGCAGAATATGCCATAAGGCCATTCAGTTATCCTGATACGCAATTTGACATACTTGTATTTGATTAAAAACGGCAAAATTGTATTCAGATTGACTTTAATAAGCCCTTCAAGTAATTTAGCTGTGCCTAATCCAAGACGACGTGACGCGGTGACACTTATCCTGTAAGCGACATTGAGCAATACCAAAGTGACACATGAAGGCCGCAACAGCTGGTCCTGGCAGATACCGGACATTATCACACTTGTAGCAATCAACGCCACTCGTCACTCGTCACTCGACACTCACACATTAGAGTGAGGCGATGAAATGATTGATGGCTCTGACTGTAATGGGCCTGCCATTTGATAAATGATTACTGTCTCAAACAGTGTCGCAACTACAACAGGTAGCTTCGCAGACGCGGGAAATATTATCTGTTCACACGAAAAAACTAAGTTATTAAAGACTTTTGCATAGTACAATGAAAGAGGTCCACAAAGCTAGAGGGTATTGAAGCAGGTAAGATACGTGAGAGTTGTTAAATGTCTATGTTATTGACCTGTGTGCTAAGTCTTATAACTCGTTGATGGTTACCACTTGATGATATGATACATATTGGCATAATGCATACATTGGCGAAGATAAATAAACAAATAAACCGTATTTTTATATCTAAACACGCTTGAACTATTAAGACGAGAAATTAGGGATGACAAACACAGCACATTGACTATTTAACATTCAGTGTACAGGGACAATTGTGTTCTATCTTGCTAATACACCAAAATTACTCTTGTAGTTCTACATTATACACGTCTTACAAAATACACGCAAGTCCTAAATTTGCACTCATATACCTAACTTGAAAGCATGAACTCAACTAATGCTGTTATACTCTGAGCTCAACCACACCCTTATAACAACCATGTTCTTACCAACTTAAACGGAGTATGTTTTATCTATGGTTGCAGGAACATTTACCCTAAAAACAGGATGAAGGAAACTGCTCACACGAGATAGCTCTACAAGAACAGAGGCGCGATCTCGCACTAGACACGAATACCTTCCACAACACACCTGAAGTCACGTGTAACTAAATTGCTGCGACATTGAATCCTTGGCAGCTCTATTTATAATACCAATAAGACACTTTATCTTGTATGCCTCTAAAACCAGAACTAACCATTCTTCTAGATTTATGAGGCAGATGTTCATGCAGCACGCGCAATAGACAACAATTTAGAGCTTTGGATTTTTATAGAACAATAGAAGAAACGCAATAATAAATTTGAATACAGCATTTACCGTAAACCCACAACATCAGACCAATATTGTCGAAGAAAACAATTTATAGCACAACTTGTCAACGATAATCTGAAAACTGGCCACCTACAACTCAATGGTCTACAAACTTCTAAATGTCCCACTAAGTCCGAAAAATTACACAAAGGGACATAATATAATCAAGCACATTGTCGTGGCCAATGGAAACAGATCTGATATTTTTATAAATTAAAATAACAATACAAGTCACAAGTCAACAAATATTGATAATAATTAAGTAATGTATTGCTGGGTTGAGTATAACCACCAAATAAACAACTACTTGAAGAAAGATCTGAGTAAACATGGTGTTAAACTGACTTTTAAGACTTCTAATCGGCTACGAAACATATCTTAAGGTAGACATCCACAAGTTGACAAATATCTATAGCCCCAGGTGTATACCACATAAATAAAATGTTCCGACTGCCCAAGAATCAATGCAGGCCAAAGTAAACTTTTACAAATCAGGTAAAAAAGCACCGATCGAACTAAAAATACCCCCGCCGCAGCTAACCTGCTGTCTAAGCGAATTTCCATTTTTCTGAATTAAATTTCAATTGATCTATTTAAATAAAATTAGGTTTAACGAGTACCTAGGTTTGCTGCTACAAGGAAACTAATAAAGTGTGTGTTTTAAGTAAAATAATTATTGCTTAGTATAAAATGAATATATTTGCCAAGTTTGATCAAAAGATATCCAAAAACAAGCAAACTACAACATTTTACAATATTCTCTATAAGAATAACATGGGGATTTCAAATTTACAATTTTTTTAGTTTTCTCCGTAACCAATAACCGTAAAAAAACACTTTGATATACTGAATTGTTTGTTTTTTTAAGCTCTTTAAGGAGGTTTAGAGAAAAATTGGGAAATTTTGTGTTTTGAGGGTCAAAAGTGAGAAAAACCAACTTTTACCCCATAAAACCCTGTTCCCATGGTCCGATCATGCTGGATCGCGAACTCATTCAAGTTTATCCCGCCTTACACCTTCAAACCAAATTTCATCAAAATCAGATAAAAATTACTCAAGTTATCGCGTTCACGGACACATATATATATAAATCTATATATGTATATATATATATATATATATATACATATATAAAAATTTGAACGAATGGTGTTTTTGGCCTCTGGGGACATCGAAATGAAAAAGTAAATCGGTCCCGGGCCTAAGTCTTACCATGAGACCTACGGTAATAGCTACTTCCCTATAGGGAAATTCGCTAAAACAGAAATCTTAATTCGCTCAACACATCATCGACAATAAAAATGATATAATAGATATAAGTGATGGTCTTGATATTCTACATTACTATGGGAAAGGAAATTTATTAAATACTTTGGAAGAATTCGAAATATACAAAAGTTATGATAGGCCTATAATTAATCATTTTTGTGTTTTGTGTAAAATATGCCTAATTTATTTTGACGGCACCTGAAGAAAGTTGATCCTTTTGTAAGTCTGACGATGGTGGATAAAAAACCACCGAATCATATTTAGCAAGTTATGATTTGTTTAATGTTATTAATGCAGGAAAAGTGTGATTCTGATATCATATCCAGCAACAATGGTACAGGAAAGGTCATGATGACACAGATGAGGTGACCGGAAATGTGATATCGCAGTTACTTGTGACGGAAGTGAGGTGGGATACAGACGCAGACACCGGACGTGGCCCACTCACTCACACACACACACACTCACGCACTCACACACTGACACAGCACAGATGGACCACATACCGGTGAGTGTTAGCACAGAGGAGTAATATAAATATTCCTTCTCTGAGGTTTAAGTCCACTAAGTGTACCGACTCTCGTCTCGTGCAAGACTTAATATTGTTTATGTTAGGTAAAATACTACTAATTAAATAACAACTTTACAAATAAAGATTTTTTTAGATAGCAATAAAAATATGCGTCTTGACAAAGGACTTAATTTCTTGTTGACTAGTAAACAATTTTATTCTATTAGAGTTTGATATAGATCTTATACTTAGGATATAATTTACTCAATAGTACCTTCAGTAGTTCAGGGTATAAGTGTGTGAGATATAGGACTAAATAATACATTGTTGGTTATAGTGGTTTTGTCGCTAAAAAGTACTGCTACAGAGAAACCAGTAGTCATCTCATAAGGACTACTTGTTTGTGATACAATACTACGCCGTTACTCACAGTGCATAAACTAATTTGATATCTATAGCTTTGTGGCTCAACGTAAATAGTCCCGACTGTGGATGAGAAAACGACAAGTTTATTCAAGATTGATATCAATATATATGTAAACTTCGTCCATAGCACACAAATGCTATGGACGAATCCTTTGGTACATATGCTGTTACTTATGTTGCGGACATATAGGTCCCTATGAAACTTATCAACGTAATAGTGAAATGAAGATTATCTTTTGCCCATTGTGATTTAAGAATTAGCACATGTCCTGGTGACAAAATGATCCTCGGAGATTCTCGTTACGAAATTTTTTGTACTATTCATTACTCTCCGCTCCTATAATCATGGTATTAAAAAACAAACAGACGAATCAGATGAAAAGGTTTAAAGGAAATTGATGATTATATAACCTGGTAATTAACGATTAAACGTGAACAGTACTGTAAACACTCATAACGGCGTTTCAATGTTTTTCGATTAATAAAAATATTTTTATTTACGCCATTTAGAATATGAGAATTTGGTCTAAAACTTAGCCTACACTTTTTTCATTATTAATCCCAATATTATGGAAAGTATTTGTGAATCACATACATCGTCATTGCTGCCTGACGAGATATTGTATATCTAATATTAAGTAAAATAATTTATGTTTTTATCAAATTCGGAAGCAATAATTGGCCCTTTCCTGTAAATTCAATAGTTAAGTCGATGCTTGCATTTTACTACCTATTTCATCTTCCTTATTAATTTTATTCAGAACTTTTTTTAGAAACGCCTAGAAGCTGTGACCCGTCGAAAGCAAATCGTAAAAACATTACATGAGAATTTGACTTAAAAAAAGAAAAAAAATTATAAAACATCTTCTAAACTACTGTATAGTTTCAAGTTCGGCCAGTTCGGCACTAGACTCCATAAAATAGTCGTTTTTAAATAATTTCAAGTTTACTGGATAATTCACTACTCGTCCAACCCTTTTTTATTACAGCCTACTGTAGGATGTTTGACATAAATACAAACATACCCGTGAATTTCGTTAAAAGTTTTCTTCATGACTGGGTCAATAAGTGTAAAAAAGCAATGGCGTATTTTACAGTTAGTTATTAAAACTTAATTAATTGTGTAAAACTTAACTTAAGTTCTTGTTTTAGAATTAGCACTTTTACAGAAACATTTGAAATCTAACTTAGCTGAAAAGTTTGATTCAAAAGGGCGAAACCCACGCTTTCGCAGAGTACTGTTACAAGAAAATTCAACGATATCCATTCTAACGGAAGGATAGGTATATGTTAAACCACAAATTGGGGGGGGGGAGTGGTGGTCTGTAACATTGACTTTTGGGGTAAGATGAAATAACATAAAAATTAGGTTAATATTCCTTAGAAGTTAAAAGTTACATATCTCGTTTGATATATACTCGTAGACGTCCATGTAATTATGTCTGTTCCAGATTATATTTTTTGTAGCTGTTTTTCTACCTGAAACTTTACTTGCGCTTGTTACAACATCAATCCAAGAACATTATCTTACAAACTCTGGTGGAACCCTATCCGAGTCTATAAGAAAACTCTACAAAAGACAAGCGGAAGATTTTGGACCTACAAATGACGTCGGAAATGGTACCCCGACCGACGTCGAGGGCAGCAGTACAATCAGACCGGACAGACCTGGGCGTAGGAGGGGTGGTGGTCCTCGTAGACATCGCGGACACCACGGGTGTGGCCCGGGTAGAGGTAAAGGCCCTATGAGACCTCCAGGAAACACGGACGTCAACCGGGGCAGGGACATAGAGGATCTAGCGGTAAAGGGACTAGTGACTGACCAAGAGTTAGGGGTGTCATCACACAGAGGCTACAGCAGGAGATCCAGGGAAAGAGGAGAGTGTAGGCCAGATAGATGGGAAGGAACTGGCAACGAGACATCTACATCTACACCTTCAGAAACCTCACCCTCAGTAAAAATGTGAACCAGTCAAGTAAATTAACAATTAGTGTATATAATGCTTACATATATTGGCATAAGTAAAAAAATCTCTCTGCAAAATAAATGGGGTTAAAACGTAAAAGCTAAGATTTAGTTTAAAAAGTAAGAAATTGTCAATTTATTAATAATTATTGCTTTATCTTTCTGGAATTATATATAAAATCTACTTATTGCTATTTACTGGTACCTAATCCTCTTGATCATTTTATTATTTATATCAAATGAGTGTGTTTGACAATAACAAAAATATCTCACCTTTTAAAGTGTTGCTTCAAAATAATACTAACTAAGTTTACATTAGGCTTATGTTAAGATTAAAGGTACGTTTGTTCATTAAATAATGGATAGGTCATACATACACTTAATTCGCAAGGTCGGGTAACTAGATGTGTTAACAGCTGTGGAAGACCAACAAAGTGACATACAAGTGACGTGGTTGTCACTTCTGAGATCATTAGCTGTCAAAGATTGTAGGTATAAGAGGCAACATGTGGCAACTGGGGGACAGTCAGTCATGGATTCCCGTACTTTGGTAAGTTTACTGCTCGTAATACTACGTAATACGTTACAGATCAGATATCAGAACCCCTCGAAAGAAAGGGTTAACCGTCATTGTTGATTCACCCAGTTATCAGCTTATTAGACAAAAAAATTGCTGATATAACCAATTACCCTTAATTAAAAGTCTTAAATTAAATTTGGAATTCGTTGTTAAATTAAAACCTAACTACACATAAAATATTATGTGATAAACCTAAGCTATACAATAAGATATCGGGTATATGGTAGTTATTCAGTTTATGAGAAAATGTAGTGAACGAGATGAGTTATCTGTATTTACACAATTTGGATAATTTAGGATTATCAGGAGTCAAACAGTTGCTCACGATCCTAAATCAAAAATGAAAGTAATATTTGGTTATATTGAATACAATGTGTTTTACTAAATTTCTCAAGCTTGAAAGAATTTTCATACTAATTAAATTACTCAATAAATAATTTAAATTTTAATGCTGTGTTTAAAGCCGGTCAAAAGAATGAAATGAATGCGATCGCATTTTGACTTCAGTCCGATAGAAAATACTTCTTACAGTGATGTTTCTTTCCAGAAAAACTTGGATAGATAACCTATAACTAGGTAACCTATACGTTGTCACTATAAACATCTATAAAGGCGTTGCTTGTTCATATTTCCTTATGAAGTATGAACATAATAACATAACATAACCACAACATTTTATAGTTAACAACGGTATAGTAAAATATACATCTTACATATGTTACTTCTCTGTGGGTTAACTAAGCAATTCTATGAGAAAATGTTTATTTCATTGTCCATCCAGGCCTTCACTCTGCTCTTGGTTGGGTTGGTTGTGGCCCCTCCCCCTGGACCAAAGGGCAAACCTCCTGGACCCGCCCACTCACAAAGCTCTAAAGGACCCTACGATGAGGATGCTGAACCAAGCCAGGAGCAGGACCAAGAACAATACGCCTCAGAATACTTTCCTGAAGGTAAACCATGCATGCTAGATTGTTCGTGTAAGGAATGTAAATGTTTTGTGCTCCTATGTTTTAGTCAAATATTATGGATATTGAATTGTAATATCTCTTCAACAAATGCCGACCATAAAGTAATAGATATGACTAAATCAATCCGTATTATTTCTGTTTTCCTAAAAGAACGAATCCAACATGTCTGAAAATAAGAATGGCACTTACATATGGGGATTGACATAATGAAATGTTTACAGGTCAAACTCAAGGATTCCAAAACCCACAAAACTATCCGGCGCAAGGCTCTTATCAAGGATCTTTCAATCCTCAAGAAGGCTTCGACAGCCAGGTGTCTGTAGGCTACCAATCACCGGACTCTCAACAGAACCAATTCCTTCTACAGCAGCAGTTCAAGCCTCAGCAGCAGTTCAAGCCTCAGCAACAACAGCAGCAGTTCAACCCCCAGCAGCAAGCGTACTTCCAGCAACAACAGCAGAGTGCCAAGCCTTACCAACTACAGCAGCCAAGCTACGGCTACATGCCTCAGACTAGTATGGGATACTTGCCCAGCATGTACAACCCAATGCCCATGATGATCTCCCCTCATGACTTCACACCCTCCTTCCCCAGTTTCCAAGGTTTTCCAATGTCTGTCGGAGGTTACGGAGTGCCTCAGATGTCCAACCAACCTTCCTTCCAACAAGGAGCTCAGGGCTACCTCACAGGACAGCCCCAAGGACAAGTTGAAGGTCAGGTGAAGTTTTCAGCCCCGAAACCTCAACGAAAAGGAAAGAAGCCCAAGCCAAGCCAAGCCCAAGAAGCTGTCCCTATTTAAAATTATAGAGAGTTCTACGCTCAACAGTAGTTTACAAATATGATAAGATATTAAACATTTTACTAAACATTTTAATGTGTAACTTGATTTTCTCATATAATACAGTTTTATAGAGTGTGAAATACGTCGGAATAAAAAAAAATTATTCTTGAAGAGTACAGCAAAACCAGTTGACTCCACCAATTACGTTAAGTGGGCCAAACCATTTGAAAACGAAAATTGGGTTGGCGTAAATTGATTACCCACAGAGGGGGGAGGGGGTTACTTCCGACACACCCGGGCACTTCAACACCAACCACACGTCGTGTGAAGACCCGGAAGCCATAATTTTTACAACTTTGGCAGTAAAGCGAAGTGTGACCGACTTTCGCCCTTTGTGGCCCGTGGCCCGCGAGAACCCCTGCCCGAGCAATCCGACGACCAACAGCTTTACGGCTCTTGTCATTGCTCTCCTCATATCAACGTAAAAGCTTATCGAGCCCTTTGAAACATCCGCCTGGACCTCGGGCACGCCTGTTAAATTGTTTTGAGATGTCCGACTAGTTTATTACTAAAGCTCTGTCAATGTTACTTGGGTACTAAAAATGTTTAGAACAGTTGCACAGCTGTTGTGTTTGTTTATATGCTATACTGACCGTGCGTCAATAACATTGTCAAACTCCAACAATACTTAAAACTGGTACCTTTCACCACTAATGCAAACAAGAAGAAACGTACTATTGCATGGTTAAAGTAATTAAAATATATTTTGCTGAAAATGCAGTCTGTAATATGTAATTTTTATGATATAATGTTATTTTTACTTTTCTAACGTTAATCGTGTTAAAAACTACACAACACTTCTGGAGGTGGATCATTTCCCAGTTTTTTAATTAAATTTAAAAAATTTGGTATGTATTGTTGAAATAGGCTGGATTTGATGTGCAATTTAGAATAATTTTTTTTTATTAGAATATACTACTTACGTAGTTGCATTACCATTTTCGTAAAATATTTAGGTTTTTACCTAATTATGAAATATAAAGCCCAGGTTGGTTTTAATTTAGTATCTAGGTAAAAAGTCAGGAATGAGGCAATAGTCAGTTAGTTGCGTGTGAATCTAAAAATAGCTGATTAACAGTACTGAAATGCCACTTAGCCAGTTAAATTTTAATAGAAATTCATATACACGAACCTTCATAAGCACTGCAGCAACCAGAGGCAGGTCTTTACATTTACGCCAAATGATCCGTGACGTCCTTGATTTATCCGGTTTTCAATGATGGAATAATCAATATTAATATTTCCCTAATAATAATAATTACCGCGATCGGCGATTGATTAGAAGTGTTGAACGTGGTAGAGGCGGGCCTGATGATTGATAGGAAATGTCAAGACCGTGTAGTGGTAGTAGACGAGTGTACTGTGTTGTATAGTGAGGTGAAGTAGGACAAGGTCGCGGGCAAGCTGTGTCGTTGACTCAGCATTGTCATGGGACCTCCACAACAATGATCATCCAGTTCATCAATTGTCCACTTGCCTTCATTAAAAATTCGTTTATACGAGCACTTCAGCTATAAAGCGAAAAAAAGTGTTGAACGCTTGTTTCATGATGGTAAGAAATAATTAATCTCACTACAGGACCTACACTTTTTAATTCTATTAGATTATTTACGTTAAGCGTCTTTGTTAGAGAAATTAAAATTATGATTTGCCGTGGATCCAACCTTCTAAAACGCTCGGGAATTTCTGGAGACCTAAACTGTCCTTCCCGCACCCAAGTCTGAGTCGCTAACCACTAAAAATATCACCAACCCGATGCTTAAAACCGATTCAATGCCCATCACTGGTGTGATACTTAAAAATTGTAATTGAATTAAAATACCGTAAAACTCACCAAATAATTATTTTGACACGATTACGGAAAGTAAATAAAAGAAACGTCTAATAACACTTAAGACATATATTTACGCGTATACTGTTACTCACAAGACGGTAAGTATACACAAAAAATGGTAAGTGGTGATCGATTTCGATTGACTATCGCCTATTGGGTCTAATGATGATTGGAGTGTCCAATCGAAATCGATCTCCACTTACCATTTTTTGTGTATATTTACCGTCTTGTGAGTAGCAGTATAAGCGTGAATATATGTTTTAAGTGTTATTTGACGTTTCTTTTATTTACATTTCGTAAATTTAATAACACGTACAATGCTGATGAAGAAGTTATTTGACACGATTGTAAACAAAATGAAATGTATAAAACACTATTGTTTGTTGCTTAAGGGCAATATCGATATTAAAACAGATTAAAACCCATATGAACCCCTTGTTTATTTCATAGTTAACGTTTATTAGTGGCATTTAGGTTAATATATCGTTTCCAAAGGTACAATTCAGATTGTCTTTAGCAAAACATTGTATAACAGATTATGTAAAACTTTGAATGGTATGCGTAGTTTTTACAATAATTTTGAGTATAAAGATTTTTTTAATGTTTAATTAAATTAAACAATAAAACAACAACAACAAATTAATAAACAATTAATTTAACAATTATATTATTTACATGAAATTATTAATTTAATTGGTAAATTACAAAAAAACTCCTAGATAATACTGATCAACATCAATAATTGAGTTCAATAAATACTAACTCCAATAATTAAGATGTTACTAGCATTTGTTAGTAGGCTCGGTCTAATAATTCTTAAGTTATTTCCCAGCTTCCAAATATCCACTTTTCAAATGATTTTATTGGCCATTCAGTTACATACAAACAATAGGCTACGTCAAACAATATCAATAAAAAATAAATAAATAAACATGCCAAACTTCTTCTTGCACTCTTGACAAACAAGATTAAAAGCTGAAATGAACACATGCAGGATCTCACTCAATACAAAACATGCAAAGCAATGCATGCATACTAAAAATGAAAAAAAAAATAAAAACTACATGCTGCAAGCTATGCAAGGCAGAGAAAAAAAAATTTACAATTTTGTAATACCTCTGCTAACTTTTTCAGGCTATAATGTTTAATGAGATTAATCTATAAGTATAAAAGAGGATGTTTGTATATTTGGCAGTGATAAACTCAGACACCGCTGAACCGATTGCCACGAAACTTGGTACATACGTGTAGAATGTCATGGAATAGGTTTATACACCATCAATTTCGTGATCCGTCCAATCGGCTCCGCCCCAGTGGCTCTGGAGTTTCCCATGTTAACCTTATGAGAAATGGAATTAATGAATCTTAACAGCTGTTTCAATTAAACAAGTTGCTTCTGTTCTATGATGTTCAATAGCATTAAAGTTACAAGGATTACCAACAGGGTGCAGCACTATTATTTCTTTTACATTTATGACAACAGCTAATTTGTAACCAAAAGGTGAGTGAGCATAGCGAACGAACTTCAACCTGGAGGCGAGTTAGCGTAGTGAACGAGTTAACCTGAAGGCAAGTGAGCGTAGCCAATGAGCTAACCTGAAGGCAAGTGAGCGCAGCGAACGAGCTCCAACCCAAAGGTGAGTGAGCGTAGCGAACGAGCTCCAACCTAAAGGTGAGTGAGCGTACCGAACGAACTTCAACCAGGACGTGATTGAGCCATACGAATGAGATCATCTTGAAAATACTGTCATTAATAACCATGAATAAAAATAACCATTAATAATAAGCTAGCATAACCTAGCGTTAATATAAGAGCAATAATAAAGAATCGGTTATCCTTTGTACTATATGTGTTTCATTAGTTGTCGTACGTATTTTAATTTAGTTATAAGCACTTCATATACAATAAGACAATTAAACATTACGGTACTTAAATTATAAATAGTCAAAGGCAAGACAACGTCTGCCGGGTTCAGCTAGTAGTTTCTAAACTTATATGCAATACGTACTATCAATATGACTGTGTTTAAAGTAAAATCGTTTTCTTCTATGACAGAGAAGCTCTTTTCACCATGTTTGAGGCGTATTTTCATACTCTTTGAGTCGAATCTTTTAAAGTAATCAGAAATTATGACTGTTTTTCGTTTTAAAATAACGCCTGTAATACTTAGCAATTGCTCGAATTAGAGCAACAGGGACACTAGTAACATTAAATACGTGCAATATTCATTTAGAATAAAACATTGAAATATGTACTTTTCATACTTATAAGATCTTTATCTAGGATATTTCTTGTTTACTTACACGTACATACAATTTTAATGGATCCATTACGAATACTGATTCGACACAAAAACTATAAATTTATCCAATTACTATAAACACAATCAATAATCCCAACTGAGCACGATTGGTTCCGAACGATTGATCTTAAACTGTACATTAGTTATGGGAAAGTGTTAAGTGGAGGGTCGGGACATAATTTGGCGCTAAACATAGTTAGTTGGGGTTAACACGAGTCTTCAATAAAGCCGACCAATCATTCAACAAATTACCCTAAACAGAGTAATACTCCGGTTCTCACGTCTGCAGCAGTAAAAGTGAGAGAAACGAACCGCTCAACTTTCAATTAGTGTTTCACACGCATCCGACAACGAATGAATGCACCACTGCATTTATGGATCAACTTTTACCGATAAAATCATCACGGTAAGTGCTGAGTATTATTTTCACTTTCACATAAATTTATATCGAGGATTTCTAGTATTAGATGTTTACATTTGTTTCCTTACAACTCTAATTTATTGTTTTCAGTTTGTAAAAACACCGCAGCAATGGAAGTACCTTCTAGATGAAAATATCCGTTATGCCTTCACCTCGTCGCTACAGGGTTTCTTAAACAGTTTTAAAAGAAAGCTTTGTTTTTGGTTTAACCCTCTTAAACAAACTTACAGCTTTGAGTAATAAAGAAATTTGAATTTTGGGTTCTTGGTAAGTTAGTGGCTTATTTAGTATTGGGAAAACTGTAAAACCAATTTAGTGATGTCGTGGGTTTGCGTCTCAAATGTGCCATTTAACATTATTATCATACACCTTACACGTGTTGGTAGCCTACTGGCTAACTGCTTGCTTTGATTGATACGTTTCACGGCCACCAGGCATAAAAGAGCTAAATAAAAGTATTATAGCTAAAAATGCTTTATAAAACATGTGCAATAAAAACTTAAGTAAATGAGTCACAAAATTGTTTAGTTAATTAATAACCCAAGTATCAAGTTATAGATTATATTTTCAAAACTCATCTCTTGGCTTATAACAAAGACTAGAACTGTTTGCCCCGAGTTGTCTGTGATACGAAGTAACCTGATATATTGTGATAGATCGCCCGATCATGTTGACGGAAGATAACTGACCTGTCCAACTGCGGTCCTATCTCGCTACATCTCCAGACAACCACAGCTGTCTCACCGCACAACCACACAACCACACAACAACCTGCCCTTGGACAAACAATCATCAGTCTACCGTGTGTAACAGCTTGTGGTTGTTAGGTGTTGGAATATGTTGGTGATTTCTGAAATAAACTGTACAATATTACACGTTTATGTTTACATTATAGAAAATATAATGAGTTGTTTAACAAAGAATAGTATTGTAATGGAGTAAGTATTACCCAGTTGTGTTATAGGACACCGATCAAGAATTTTGGTACTGGCATACTTCACTCTAATTCATTAAACACTAATGTATTAGTAAATAAATTATAATAAATTTTAGAATATCATACATAAGTAGTTAAACTAGCATTTTTCGTTATTCCAATGTATATTAAAAAGCTTATTCATCGGCCCTACCAGTCATTACTGAACCATTTACATTAAATTCCTAAGTATACGTAATGTCAAATAGTCCTAGGGACCGTTTGATAAATAACTCACCATTTGTTGTAAAATTAACAATCTTAACTAATGTTCTGATAAAATATTCATATTTTGATTAGACCTAAAATGATTTTATAACCGTCCAATTTTTATACGTTTAGAACCAGTTTCAAGATTAAAAAACACAACAAATATTTTGAGAGTACTTTTCAAATAATACATCTAAGTTATGTCTGAAATCTATACCATCTCATAGCGGACCATCATAAATTGAAAAGTAATTGTTAATTTTGATTATTCACCACACAAGGACCAAATAATGGAACTAGAGATGAGTCTCTCTCTAAGAGAAATTAATACCGTTGTAGGTCAGTGAAAGTTTATCAGTCATGGTCAATTAATATAAAAGGTAGCTATGGAAGAATGGAACTGACGCGTTGTATAACAATCAGTGAGAGAAGGCCGGTCAAACAACTGAACTGATCACAACTGAGTAGAGAAGACCGCTGTCTACGAGCATCCCTGTAAATTATACTTATTATAAGTGAGCTATGTAATTGACAGGATAGCGATACATTCATCTTCCTCAAGCAAGTCATCTCTATCTTCAGTAACACTGCTTTTACTGTTACAATTACGATTAAAACTATTTTGTATCTTCCTTGCTATCGATGCAGTAGTAGTCACGTCATTCAATGACGTTACTGCACCTGACTTGGACTAGGAATGCTTTGCTATTGTACTAAATGCACATTACTGGAACGGTTAGCTTGAATCAGACATAAACTTGCACAAACCTACAATGACGGAATTAAAATAAATTAAATTCAATAGTTACCAGCCATCCTAAATTTCTCAACAATTGACGAACTTAAAAATTGCAACAAATATTGTTTAAATTTGCATTATTACAACGTTAAATTGGATTTTTTTTCCAATAATTCGTTGATTGGTTGATACATTTTATTTTCCAGTTTCTAAATAAAATTTACGATAATTTGTCTCATAAGTACAATTTATTATTTATAGTTCAGTAAACGATAATCTTTAATAATAAAAAATAATGGCTACGAGTCGTTAATAACATGTGTAATAAAACTATCGTTAATTTTTGTACCTATACTGGATTTATATTAACTAGTGTCCCTGTTGCTCTAATTCGAGCAATTGCTAAGTATTACAGGCGTTATTTTAAAACGAAAAACATTCATAATTTCTGATTACTTTAAAAGATTCGACTCAAAGAGTATGAAAATACTCAAGATGTACATAACAGATAAATATAATCAACATTTCTTGTAAATATCTTATCATTTTTCAAAAGCTGATCTTGTTTTTTAGTGTTTTTTACAAATAATAGCCTTACTCATAGCCACATTAGATTGTCCATGTCCGATTATAAATTTAAAAAAAAAAACATTATTTCTATTTCTTCTCCTTGGTGGTGTTTTATGACTTTCCTATGTCTCCATAGTTTGCAAATCGGCTCTTTAAATGATTACTAAGAAATGCAGCACAGTGTTAATTCAGTTTTCTTTTTAGTATATAAATCTATCCAGGCCCTCTCGCTTTTTCCATTTTAATATTTACGCCAACCCAAATTCAAATAGTAAATATTTCATTTCAACCAAGTCAGTAAATGTTTGTAGCAAACTGTTAAATTAGCAAACTTATTTACTGTTTACAATTAACCTATGTTCTTCTTCACACTTTTAATTTCTAACAACAGCTGGATTTTCATAACAATTTTTGTTTCCCATGTTAATCTTATGGAGAGATACGAAACTTTAAAGGGTCCCAGGGCCTCACTCTCTAATTATTTCCCTAAAAAGAAAGTTTCCTGCACAACTTCACGTTACGCTCGTTCCAATGACACCAAAAACATGCCAATTGGTTCAGTAGTTTCGGAGGAGTAATTGTCACAAAAAACCTGCTTGCGTATTAAATAAGTATAGATTTACTATTTATTTGGCTATAACATAACGAAGAAGTTCCTTTGCTGAGTTCGTTAATTTTAATCCTTAAATTTTCTAATAAATTTGTATATCTGTGTTAACGAATTGTATGGCTAAAAATGTATGCATCATCATAAATTTGGTACTGTAAACTAATACTCCACACGTCTTTTGCCTTGTCCCCTTTACTTTGTACGATTTTAAAATACTTTAAACTAAACTTAATAAGAAAACGAAGTATGAATTTCCATATGTTATTTTATTTTGTTTGATATTTTCTTTTCTCTTTAATAGGTACAAGAGATTTTTCCAAAAAAGGTGAGTTAGCTGAACATTGATAGCTACAACTCATTTACTCTTTTACTCAAAGCCAACCCCAAGAAATTTTCTTCAATTACATTCTATGCCAAGACGTTTTTATATCCTTGAAATTCTCACCCAAAATTTATTGAATTGAAAGACAATATAGTTCGTATATAACCAACCTCTACACGACATTTTGTTATGTACCATAGAAATAAATTAATTTGTAATACTAACAGTTAAATTAAATTATTTTTTATTACTTACAGTTAAATTAATTATACTCTGTAAACAACTCAAGATTCTAGATTTAGTTGTAAATACTTCATTTGATTGGTTTTACTTTAATTAGTCATATTTACATTCATGAGTTAATAAAACACACAAGATATCAGTCTGAGAGAGGCTATTACACACGTCAGTTAGCCACTTACATCGCGAGCGGACGTGCCACTGTCATTAGCATACTTTAGCTCGTAAATTAACTAATTAAAATATTTCGTAATCAAGCCTTGGTGAAATTCCAGTCCGCTGAAAGAGAAATTTCGCATCGCGTTGTGGTATAAAACCGCCAAAACCGGTGGCTTGCGAGGTCATTTGACTCTCATTCATTTGTGTTGAATGATTTTCTGTTATTTAAATCACACAAGAGGTAAGTATTTATATGAACAAACATCAAACATTGTACGGTCGTATTGTTTATAATTTAAATATACAACTAACTGTTCTGCCCTTTAGGACCAGGTTGTTAATGTTTGATTACACACTAAGTTTGTTTTGCAAATAAATATGATTATTTTTTAGTCTCGACTTATATAAAAGCAACCTGGTGTTTTTAAATGTTGTCGCTTAATCTTGGACTGCGTTTCTTTTGATATAATTTCTGGTCGGATTCTATTAAGAAAGAAAATGGCAAAATGACACAATTTGTACATAGACATTGTACACATAAATTAAAAATTTTTGGTGGAATAATAATAAATATTAGCGAATTATGAAGACAATAGAAATAACACAATAGAGAATAGTGAATTAATTAGCAATTAAGAATACTAAATGGTTAAAAATAAACAAATATGTACGGTATAGCAGACACAAATAGTAAAAAAGAAAATACTACTCTAAAGTAGCAGAAATCAATAAATAAATAGGTTGTAATATCAGATATAAAGAAATATTATGTATGTAGATCAAATCAATTTATTGCAAAAATACAATTATTAAGTATTACACATGCACTTACAAAAAGTAAACTGTGGCAGAAACTACATTCAAAAAAATTTAATTGGCTAAAAACTCGTTGTATTAGTGTTGACCATTGATTTTATAGGTTAAATGTAGAAAGATCACAACATCCAATACCGGTCTAGACAGTAAGCCCAATTAAACTGTTGACTTACAGTAGCAGATTCTATCCAATCTTGTTTTCAATTAACCTAGTCTGACGTACTGTAATGTAATCAGCTGTTTGCAAGTGATACTGCAATAAGGCGTGAGCGTGTGGCAATAGATGTTATCGCGAGGTTCAAATATTGAAATGCCAACAATCCCAATCTCTCAAACACCAGCCTGATCAACTGGATCAAATATCTAGTACAACAGGATCTGAATTTATACCTTCAGAAGGACCCAATAAACTTAGTTAACACAGCGGTTAGTAAATGGCATTATAAGTTATCGGAAATTTCATTCTGGAATTACTGGCAAGTTTGATTTTATACACCCTTTATACTGTATAGTCTAGTCAATGAAGGTAAACAAGTATAAACTATGCACCAAAAAGCACAGATTTTCATAAAAATTTGGATTTCGTTTCAAAATATCTTCCATTAAAAAGTCTACCCTGTTGCGGGTTTGCTTTTTCCCTAGCGGTGGATGGCATCCCTTCTAAAGGGAGAAAATCTGTTCATTAAAAATAAGTAAAATCATTCGACCAACTAATTCTAGAAGGAATTTTTGTTGTATATATTTTTTTTAAAGACAATCGATACCTTTCGACTTTTCACTAGTGAAATTGTAGGTTTTCAGGCAAAAACCTCGTTTTCAGACGAAATTTAGCGAATTATACTACGCTTTTTTATTGAAAAACATGCTGAGAGCGAAAATTTTAGCTAATAAAATTACAAACGAAATCGTGGATCTATTATATATGCAGAGCCAGTACAAATGGAATTATTACTGTTGAGAGTTAATTGGCATTTTCAAACACCAAAATAGAAGGTTAGGCTACTCCGTACAATAACCAAGAAAGAAAGCATTTTTCACGGAAAACTCATCGAAATCTTTTGAAATCCTTTAAACCTTTTTAATTTTTTTTTTAAATTCCCTAGAATTAAATTTAAGTTTTTTTAAAGAACAATATAGATTCCTTTTTATAGTAATACTTATAATCTTATCATATCTTCCACCTCATTTACAAAAACAGTTGCCACTTTACAATCATGTTCATTCTTAGTATACCTTCTGAGTGTTTGATTAGTTTAAGTACATTTTTGTTTTAAAATTGAGCTTAAAATTATAAATCATTTTTGTAATTTAGCGCATTGTGAATTGCACTGATGTAAGTTTAATTGATGCAAAAAATTTAAAATATCATCAGTTTGAGAGAATTTCATGTATAAGCGTGTAAAAGTTATAATAAAAATAATATACTGTAACTTACTGCTAAATAATCGATTAAATCCGACTTGTGTCAAGTATAATAATAAATAATGGTGCATGATTAAAACTGACATCGATATCGTATACCTCCACCTTATGCACCTCCCTGCATGCACCAGTAGAGGTAAGGTCAGGCACCTCAGCCAGGCGAGTGCCCTCACATTAGCAACTGTCCGATTAGGAAACCAATTGATTTGGAGTCCGGAGATGTAATCGTCGCAAT
This sequence comes from Macrosteles quadrilineatus, assembly GCF_028750875.1. NCBI lineage: Eukaryota > Metazoa > Arthropoda > Insecta > Hemiptera > Cicadellidae > Macrosteles > Macrosteles quadrilineatus. The sequence goes on from NW_026542595.1 coordinate 37,473,179, forward strand.
TATTCCGCTACTTCCATGGACCAATAACTCAAATGGTTATTACATATAATTAAAATGAGCACAAGGCGTCGGTCTTGACATGATTCTATTGGCCATTCTCGAGCTATAATGAACGGGTAAACTGCGCCTATGTAAATGAAACAAGCGGCTTGGCGCCGTCGCTGGTCGACTTCGTGTACTTCCGGAACTGATCGGCACACTTCGACCCAACTTGGTTTCTCACGTTACTTGACCTTTTTATTGTCTCTTTACTGTCCGGATTTAAGAGAACGCTTGAAAGTAATCCGACAAAATATAGCTGTTGTTGGCTTTTACTTTCTATCCTTCTTTTTTGGAATGCGTGACTAAGTATTATACAAAGTTTATTTGGCATTGTGACATAAGGAAGAACGTGGGTTGTTTAACATTTAATGCCAACTCCATCATAAAAATTAGTATAATCTTATGAATATTTAGTAATGGATTTTTTAGGCTTAGAAGGAGGGGATTCAATTAAACTAAGTAATATTAAATCATTTGTATATATTGTCATGTCCTGTTGTATCGACTGTAAAATCAACCATATTCCTAGCATTAATAGTACTAAAAAGTAAAATAATAGTTAATGGCAAAGTTCATAGTTTAGCTGCAAAGGCTAGTAGCCTACTGTAGAAAAAAAACATGACAAGTATCCATAAATCCAGATGTCCAAACAGTTCACAAATAAATTTACTAAGACTAAACTGTTTACGAAAAATCTAACTTTTATGGTTTTAGAATTTAAATTTATATTAACAGTTTGCTTAGTAATCAAGTTTTATTTTACCTGAATAGTAATTGTAGAGTTTAACGAGTCAAAAAGCATTAAATTATCTTCGGTGGCATTAATTTACATTTTTGAATTGTCAAAGTATTTTGAAATAGTCAAATTTTCATCCTTCAATACGTGTAAATAATATTTAAACGTCTTAAAGCTTTTTTTTTTAGGAATATCTTGTGAAAAATCTTTCATAAAAGTTGTCTGACTGATATGTTAATAATTTATACATGCAAATTATGTCTGACTGTACATTTGCTGTTCATGCAGTATCAAACTGTTCATCTGATTGAAGAAGAATCCAGGCAATAATATATGCCTAAGAACTAACTATTTTGCTTCGTTGCCCTATAGGTTTCTGTCTCAATAATTTTGTTACTAAATATCCACCAGGGACTCTGTCCCCGGGTCTTTGGAATAACACTATTAAAATTACTAAAAATTCGTTTAATCGGTTGGCTTTTATGGAAACAGTAAAACAACTACACTGTTTTCTAGTAAATAAAAACTTGTACTATTTACAGATACTCATATTTTACGTCTGATTTGTATTTAAAACTAAACTCCGTTCAAACAGCCGTGGCACTTGAGGGATTAGGAGACCCCAAGGGTTTCCATGGGGTCTCCTAATCCGTCAGGTGCCACGGCTGTTTGAACGGAGTAGTGGTCGCCTCGTGGCTGAAAACTCGACCTAAAATATGTATAGTGCAAACTTATATTTTTTCACCCCAAAATGTAAATAAAACATTTCATTGGAATTTATTTAAATTGTTTTGATTTTCTGTGAATATTTCGTGGTTATTTCGTCACTAGCATAGCGACCTATAAGGCCCATGCTTTTTTCTTGTTTTATTTTAAAATAATTTTTTTGTGTTTATTGTTTAGCCTGTTTCAATTCATAAAGGGATTTTGCACATCTAGAGACAAATATCTTTCTAACAGTATGCGTAGATTTTCCCTGCGATGCACACGAGCTGAGAAAAGAAGCTTTGAAAGAAACATGCTTGCCTATTAATATATAGATAATTGAAAAAAAAACCGCAAAACATTTAGAAATAAGTACTTATGCACTGGTAATTATAAAAAAAGTTAAGTTCTGCATTTATTGGCGATGAAATCTTTTTTGAGGTAGCTTCCTGTAAAGAACATCTATTCAGTAGCCATACCACATATATCCCAAATTATGAAGCCCGAGTAAGCTAAAAACCCCATTGCTGCAAGGACCGTTTATCACAAGTTGATCTGCCCAACTCGTCTTAGTGATGTGAGAGGTCCCGGGCACGCTCGAGCGATCCATCGACGCCGTACCAGCCTCAGTCAACGTAACGGTCGTCAGATTATTGTCATTAAGCGCGATCGGCGATCGCACGGGACACGGGTAATGACTTTATACCGGAGACAATCCGTCCAACCCAACACGTGTGCAATTACAAGTCGTTATAATGAAATGGTCGATGACGGGCGTAACCACGCGACGCCGACGCTGCATGGGATTGGTGTACCTGATATGAGTGGAGTAAACTAAACGCTCTCCAATAGATACAGTACCATGGTCAAACATAACCACGTGAAACCGTCAGCACACGACGAGAACTCAATGACCGGTATTAAAAACTGATCTTAACTCTCTGCAAGAGTTACCGGAACATCTACCGTTAATGTGCGTCGGTACAAAGTGTATTAGCAAACTAGCCAAAATACCATGATGAACCTAGTTGATAGTTTTATGAATAATGAATTGTAACATTGTCAACCTAAAGCTGTATAATTGCAAATGATATTTCATGTACAGCATCGTGGAGTGTAACGAAATGACTCTTCCATTGTGATGGGGTACTTCAACTGCGACGTGACTTATACAACTCACAACGAATACAAACGAAATGGTATCTAGCAAGGCATTGGGGGTAAAACAATCAAAAAAATAAATATGCAAAACTAAAATGATTCTAAACGCAACTAGTCTTGACACAGTATCGCTGCTGACCTAGCAGCAGCATCAGTATTCACTCAGATCATAGTATAACAGCTGGAGAGTAGAAGAGCTGGTTATAAAGTGCAATCATTGGCCATTGCTGAAGCCACTAACAAGATTAGCTCTCACCAATAAAACTAGGGCTACAAATATTGTGTAGTGCAAACTAACCACTCTCTAAGAGTATGGAAGTAATTATCATGTGCAAGTCTTAATTGTAAACAGGAAGATAAACAATTAAAGTAATTATTACGTTTAAAAGCTATTGACTTAAGTTACTGTGATCATATATTTATTTTAATTGATTAGTTTCGACTGTAGAGACGATTTATTTCAGTATTAAATATTTTCTTTGTCTTTGTGTAAAACAATTAGTTCAATCCGTTGACGCATTTATTGTTGTTACACGTTAATATAATGTGAATGATTTTATTCAGCGAAATCATGAGACGAAATTCCTAAGCCAGAAATGTTTTAAAACTGATTTAGTTGGTTTTATCTCGTTATTTTCCCTCCATAGATTGAAAACAACTGTAGACGCTGCCGTATGACCTAAACACATTAATGAATATAATAATGAAATAAATCTAAGCTTATTTCAGGGTGTGTTTCATAGCGAACTAATGCAATAATGTTCAAAAATTAATCACAGAAACGATTCATAAAGTCCAAAGCTAAACGAAAGCGATCATAATGCCCAAGTGGAATAATGTATCACAATCGACTAGTACCATAATGTAAGAAGAGTGACAATATAAAACATTTGAGCACTACAATACTCATTTATTTAGTTATGACACTTAGAAAAAATATTGTTTTGGACACGGGTCTAGATGGTGGTCATAGCTTATCAAGGCACAATAACTAAATCTTTTACAGTATTTTTTTTTTTATTCATTACAAAATATAACTCCAATTTTCCCTCGTGGGTGGTTCTTACCTGATTTGCCGACTTTGGAGCTACCCAGGACGACCACCCGGATTCTGTTGAGGTTCGTCATGGCGGCACCAATGGTGACACCTGCAACATGGGAAAACAAAGTGCTAGTAGTTATAATGAATATACTATGTGCACAAAAAAAACTCTGGAAATAAAACAGTTCACGATGTCTAGAAAAATTGGGCAAAAGCGATGATGGCATTGAAAGTTATAACTAAACAGTGCTTCTAATTCAGTGGTCAATGTATCATACTTCAGTGAGAAAGGGACGGACTTGACGCCTTGCTTCTGATTACTGTAAAGTTTGGACCGCGCCGCATTCCTTTATTTTTTTTTAGTTTTATCTCTAAAAGATAACAATGGGTTTGAAAGCTTGCTCGCAATAAACCAATCGATTTTCAAAGTATGTTTATATAAATAAAAAGAAAAACAAACTCATTTTCTTGCTACAAAAATAAAATATAATACATTACAGTATTCCTCATTTCAGCATCGAGACGTTTTTTTTTTTTTTAAGAGGTTGGCGGCCTCTTTAACCTTGCATTTGCCCGTCCACATAGACTACAGATCTGTGCGTGGAACGTATCCAGCAAAACAAGGGGTGAGCCGGTACAGTACAAAGGTCAACTGTACTGACAAAAGTTTGTGGCAATTCCAGGATCCGAACCCATGACGACACTACTGCCTTGGGCCCGAAGTCCGCGACGATACCAACGAAGCCACCGACTCACCAGTTAAATCTTTGTAGGGTTTTCACCCTACTTAAGTTGTTATTTATAGTAACTTATACTTTTATTGAGCATTTTTTATTCTCTATGAAACGATCCCAAGTTCAAAAAGATCGAATAAGAAGCGGCTGAAATATTACTATTTTTAGATGTAAAATGGGGCAAACCTGACTAGTTTCTGCCTTATTCTAGCCCATTTTACAATTAAAACCGTAATATTTAAGCCATTTCTTATTCGATCTTTTTGAACTTGGTACCGTTTGATAGGGAATAAAAAATGCTCAATAAAAGTGTACTTGTAATGTCTTCATAAAATTAGCCGTTTTTAAGTAATTTAAGTTTAAAAAATTAAAATGACTGCCATTTTGAAATTTTAAGTTGAATCAAGATGTTTTTTTCCTAAAATGGGGCTCTTCTACCTTATCCTACATCAAGTTTTATAAAAATCGCTTGAAAAAATCGAAAAATCAAAATTTTTATGTAAAAATACAAAATGGCGGATATCTAGTCAACGAAGCGATTTTGGAAAAAATAATATTCTTGATTTTCTCTTTATTTTCACCCATATCACCCTTTCCCGGAGTTTGGCTGTTTACTTACGGGACTCCCTGTATAAATCACAAGCAATACAGTTTAAGGTTTAATTTAATTTTTTTCGCTTTGGAGGATAATTTAAAGAATACCTTATATCCATCCGACACATCAAAGTAATAAATTATTGTTGCGGGCTTAGCAGGTTCTTTAAAAATAAAACTTGGCGATTTTATAATAACTATTTATTTACACTAATTATTCTATATTTACAGATATTACAATTTCCTAACACCTAACTAATCCTATCTAAACCTAGCTAAAGCCTACTCTAATTTACAATGATTCTACTTACAGCTAACCTTTACAGGATTTATCACCACTTCTGTTACAGCACTGTCACTACACTGTCACTAGTGTCACTACACTGTCTCTACACCGTCACTACACTGTCACTGCCACTAGCACTAGCACTGGTCACACCGACACGCGCTTGCTGCGACGATTCTCGGAAGGCTCAACACAACTCAACTGCCGTGTGCCGGAAGACGGTCCCTTATATAAGTTTGACGTGGAACATTCTGGAGACCCCTGGTAGCCTAGACAAAGGTGTTTACGCCGTAGAAGTGTAGAAGGTTCTAGGGCCCCATTGAGGTAGTCCGTTGACATGGGCCTATTGTCTATCAGTGGTGCGCTAGGAAAAACCCGTGTAAACAAACAACCCTTTTGAGACGGCGCCTGGCTATTGTTGCGCGGGGCTCCTGACTTGTAACACTACCCCCTCCTTAAGACTGTTCTGTCCCAGAACAGATTTCCCCTGAAGCTTGCGATCTTCTGGTCCACCGGAGGTTCCCCATGGGTTGTATACGCAGACCACAATTTCGATGCCAGTGTCCTTAAAAAGTTCCTGCACCATATTTCTCACAATCCTCCATTCCAGTCCGTCATAACCACATCCCAGCCTGGGAATAGCAAGCTTTTTGATTCCAATCCGAAGAAGCTTGTCTCGCAGGTCTTGTAGGCTTTTCTTCAACGATTCGTAGGAGGGCTTCTTACTTGACGTTTCCTTCGTAACGAGGTAGAACAAATGCTGGCCGTTGCGCTTCAGGTGAAGAGTCGTGCCAATGGTGGGGCTCTGCCGCTCAAGATCTTCGGTCCCTCCAAACTTTTTCCTGAAGACTGTGGCTATACCTCGCGACGCTCTCAGGTCTTCTGCTACGCAGTGTGCCAAGGCATATTCCACTGGCAAGGTGAAGAGGTCCTTGTATAACGACCTCGGTTCTTCATTTCCACGTTTCTCAGGCACGGCGTCTTTTGGCTCGGTCGACAGGTTACGAACTTGTTGTTCCTCTCTTTGGCCATGATCTCCTTTGTAGCGTGCAAGCCTGTTGAAATGGACTATCTTTGGTTTGCCGTTTGGTTGCCTCTTAATCCGGTAGATGACGTCATTTAAACGGGCAATAACTTCATAAGGTCCTTCCCACGAGTTCTGGAGTTTTGGCGAATATCCACGACGCCTTTGGGGATTGTGTAGCCACACGAGGTCTCCAGGTGTGAACCCTCCTTTCTCGGCCTTCACGTCGTACCTCTCCTTCATCCTGTCGCTTGCTCCAGATATGTTGCGACGGACTTTCTCGTGTATCTCGTCCATCCTCTTCCGCAGATTGGATACGTAGTCCTCGCCAACCACACATTCATCTGGCTTCAAACCATACTGCAGGTCGCATGGAAGACGGAGCTCTCGGCCGAAAACTACGTTGGCTGGAGTCTGGCCGGTGGTTTCGTTGACCGAACTCCTATACGCAAGTAGGAACAAGTGCAGGTATTGGTCCCAGTCCCGCTGATGATCGGAGACAACTTTTGACAGGTATCTTCCCATCGTCCTGTTCATGCGTTCTACCATGCCATCTGACTGTGGATGAAGAGGTGTTGTTCGAGTTTTCCGGATACCAAGAACTTCACACATTCTAGAGAATACCGCTGACTCAAAATTTCTTCCTTGGTCAGAATGAAGTTCGAGCGGGACGCCAAATCTGCTCACCATTTCCTTGATTAATATATCTGCAACTGTTACCGCTTCCTGGTTAGGCAATGCATAGGCCTCTACCCATTTGCTGAAGTAATCCATTGCAACCAAAATAAATCTATTTCCAGAATCAGACATGGGGAACGGTCCTGCTACGTCAATGGCGATGCGCTCAAACGGGGCACCTACGTTGTATTTCCTCATTGGGGCTTTTCGTTTGTTGACAGGGCCATTTGATGCTGCGCAGGTCGCACACCTTCTGCACCAGTCTATGACGTCGTCTTTCTGATTAGCCCAGTAGAAGCGCTCCCTTACTTTCACCAGTGTACGATGTACCCCTAGATGGCCTCCAGAAATTCCATCGTGCACTTCCCTTAGCACTTCAGGAACCCTCTTCCTTGGAATTATTAGTTGGAGTTTTCGGTGCTCCCCTTCCTCCGATTCGACGACTCGCTTCAAAACTCCTTCTTCCATTAAAATCGAGTCCCACTGTGCCCAGTAGGTCTTGACGTTCTTAGACAATGGAGCAATATCCTGCCACGACGGTCTTCCTTTGTTGTCCATCTTCCACTGCATGACGTGTCTTAGGTCTGGGTCTTCCTTCTGGTCCTCAGACAGTTTCTTACTGTCCCATTCGTCGTCAACGGCGGTCACGCGATGAACTGATGCACTTTTGTCTTCCTTGCGTGTGCAGTGCACGCAGTTGTCCCCGCACGGTCTTCTAGATAGTGCATCTGCATTCCTGTGGCTCGGTCCCGCACGATGGATTGATTCGAAGTCATATTCTTGTAACCTTTCTAACCATCTTGCAACCTGTCCTTCTGGAGACTTAAATCTTAGCAACCACATGAGTGCGGCATGGTCCGTTCTCAAGAGAAACCTCCTTCCATACAGGTACTTATGAAAGTGTTCTATAGACTTAACCACTGCGAGAAGCTCCCTCCTGGTGACACAGTAATTACGCTCAGGCGCTGACAGGACCTTACTGAAGTATCCGATCACATGTTCTTCTCCATCTTGAAGCTGGGAAAGGACTCCTCCAATGGCTGTATTGCTGGCGTCCGTGTCTAGTATGAACTTTCCGTCTGATTGTGGGTAGCTCAATATGGGTGCGCTGCATAATTTAGTCTTCAGCTCTTCGAAAGCTTTCTCGCAGTCGTTATCCCAAACAAAGGTCCTCTTGTCTTCGGTCAACTTGGTTAGCGGTTTGGCAATATTAGCGAATCCTTTTACAAATCTTCTGTAGTAAGCGCACAGCCCAAGGAAGCTCCTAACTTGGTGTTTATCCTGAGGTATTGGCCAATCAGTGATAGCTCTGATCTTCTCCGGATCCACAGATACTCCTTTGTCTGATACAACATGGCCGAGGTAATTAACCTGTTTGCGGAACAAGTTGCACTTCTTGGGGTTTAACTTGAGATTAGCCATCCGCAGTCGCATAAAGACATTCTCCAGGTTCTTCAGGTGGTCTTCGAAGGATTTGCCTAGGACGATAATGTCATCCAAGTATACCAGGCATGTTTCCCATGACAATCCCCTGAGGACGTTCTCCATGAGCCTTTCAAAAGTAGCAGGGGCATTGCAAAGTCCAAAAGGAAGCACAGTGAATTGCCAAAGTCCTGTCCCAATAGAGAACGCTGTCTTCTCCTTGTCCTCAGGAGCGAGCCCGACCTGCCAGTAGCCACTTCTGAGGTCTAAGGTTGAGAATATCTGACATCCTCCCAGAGTGTCGAGTGTGTCATCAATCCTGGGTAGAGGGTAGCTGTCTTTCTTGGTGACATTGTTGAGAAGACGGTAGTCTACGCAAAATCTTGTTGAGCCGTCTTTCTTTTTCACTAGTACCACAGGTGACACCCAAGGGCTGCTAGAAGGCTCGATGACACCATCCGCTTCCATCTCCTTTATGATTCTCTCGGCTTCGTCACGTTTTGCCAGTGGGAGTCGTCTAGGGGCCTGACGTATGGGTTTTGCATCTCCGGTGTCTATCTTGTGTTGTACTATATTCGTCCTTCCTCTAGGGCCACTTCCGTACTCAAATACATCTTGCCATCTAATACCATACAGTAATACAGTCCTTTATTTTTGCACTTTGTTGATGCGTCAGCTCCTGACAGGTGCTCTCCACGAAATCTTCTAGCTCCTTCGGTAATCCATTTGGGGATGGCGGACATGATTTTAGTTGTCGTACCACTGAGTTAACAGCCGCACACGTTCCGATCACCACTCCTCTTTTTATCGTCACAGGAAAACCATTCAAGTTCATCAGTCGCACCGGATTTACGTGTCCTAAATTAAATAAGGATCTGGCGACAAAGACACCACGACCAAGCTGGAATTCACTGTCACTTGCTGGCTCCAGCAGAACACTTTGCCCACTAGTCCAATCTCCCTCGACAATAGCTTGAACGATGACCTGGCTGCGCGCTGGTAGCGTTGTGTCCTCTAGTAGAAGTACGCGTGCAGAGATATCTTTTCCACGCCGAAGTATGACATCTTCGTCTCCGAGAGTCACTAATCCTCTTGACATGTCTAATTTCAATCCGTACTTCACCATTATATCAGTTCCCAAAATCACGTCCTCGTCTATGTCGGCAACTAGTGCGCAATGTTTAAATACGCAGCCGCCGATGTGGAAGGTAGCAACCGTTTGCCCGTAGACCTGAGCCAGCTGACCTGTAGCTGTACGCAAAGACCATGATGTTGGTGAAATATCTTCTGTTGACACAGTGTTCGGATTCAGAATTGTCATAGTCGCCCCGGTATCCAGAAGACAGCTTTGGAGACGACCGTTCACCTTTCCGTCGATGTAGAAACTGCTTGACTGACTTCCCAGTGAAGCAACTTTTACACTATTCCTCGGGGCTGTCAAATTGCGGGCTGACGGTTGCCCCTTTCCATCAACCCTCCTTAGTTTTCCTGCTTCGGTTCTGATGTAGTCGAAGGACATTTACTCCGGGGATGTCCCATCTGTCCACAGCTCCAACAGCGTATCTGCCGGCGACGTGTTTTTAGCGCCTCCAGAACTCGTTTCACCAGCTCCTCGATGTCGAGTGGAGATGTAGGTTCTGCGTCTGCCACACGGACTCGGGCCTGACCTCTCACCGACTGCCGTACAGCCTCGAACTCCAGTGCCTGTGTCAGTGCGTCACTCAGGGTCTTTGGTCTGGCGAGCTTCACTGCCTGTTGAGTCTCAGGTTCACGTAGACCGTCTAGGAATTTATCCACCGCCAAACTCTCGTAGACATCATCCGTGACCGATGGATAGGCGTTTCTCACCAGGCGAGCAATGTCGGTTTCAAACTCCTGAAGTGACTCGCTGGGTTTCTGGATCCGGTTCCGCAATTGAGATCGGTAAAGCTGGTCCATGTGTCGATGCCCGAAGCGCATGTCCAATCTTCTTACTAGTTCAGCGAAATTCTTCCGCTCCGCCATTGGCATAGCATGCAGAACAGCTAACGCATCGCCCCGTAGTGCAAGACACAGCGTCGAAGCCTTTGTTTCCTCGGTCCACCCATGGACCATAGCCGGTGTATCGAAGAGAAGCATGTAGTCCTCCCAGGGAGTTTTGCCGTCGAAGTGAGGAACGATGTTCTGAGGGGCAACGGCAGCAATGGTGGACGCTGGCTTGGAGATCGTATCTGGGGCGTTATCCTGCCGAAGTTCGTCAGTGCTAGCCAATGACGAAGGTGTGAAGCTCCCCGATGCAGCCATCTCCTGCCTAAGCTTATCAACTAACCTATCTTCTAGACTCTTTTCTATACAGTTAACTTTCTCATCGATTTCATTTATCCTACTTTCTAAACTATCAACTTTGCTAGAATATTCACCTAATTTGTTCAGCATTTTTGATTCTACATTTGACATTTTTGTCTCAATGCTAGTTTCTAAGTTTTTGTTATTTTCTGACATCTTTGACTCAATGCTAGCTTCTAAGTTTTTGTTATTTTCTGACATTTTTGATTCTAATGTTTTGCTATTTTCTGACATTTTTGATTCTAGTGTTTTAGTATTTTCAGACATTTTTGACTCTAAGTTTTTAAGCATTTTATTGAAATCAGATGTTTCAAATAAAATGTTATCTAGGTCTTCACCTGCATCAATTAAAGCTTGTTTAAGGCGTGCCTGAAGGGCTGATTTAGTTCCACTAGTATCTAGATCTCGTTCTTCTAATTCTCTCCTAAGATCAGCTACTTTTAATTCATCAAGTTTTACACCTTTGAAAGCCATTTTTTATGCAAAACAATTACAACAATTTTACAATAAATGATTTTTTCCTTTGTAAACAAATTTACGACACAAATTACTAATATGTAACAAAGACCTTGAATCTTACTAATATCTAACAAAATCCTTAATTCTTTTTTTCAAATAAAATCGCCAAAATAATGCCGCTTTCTGACACCAATTGTTACGGGCTTAGCAGGTTCTTTAAAAATAAAACTTGGCGATTTTATAATAACTATTTATTTACACTAATTATTCTATATTTACAGATATTACAATTTCCTAACACCTAACTAATCCTATCTAAACCTAGCTAAAGCCTACTCTAATTTACAATGATTCTACTTACAGCTAACCTTTACAGGATTTATCACCACTTCTGTTACAGCACTGTCACTACACTGTCACTAGTGTCACTACACTGTCTCTACACCGTCACTACACTGTCACTGCCACTAGCACTAGCACTGGTCACACCGACACGCGCTTGCTGCGACGATTCTCGGAAGGCTCAACACAACTCAACTGCCGTGTGCCGGAAGACGGTCCCTTATATAAGTTTGACGTGGAACATTCTGGAGACCCCTGGTAGCCTAGACAAAGGTGTTTACGCCGTAGAAGTGTAGAAGGTTCTAGGGCCCCATTGAGGTAGTCCGTTGACATGGGCCTATTGTCTATCAGTGGTGCGCTAGGAAAAACCCGTGTAAACAAACAACCCTTTTGAGACGGCGCCTGGCTATTGTTGCGCGGGGCTCCTGACTTGTAACATTATTTTCTTGATTAGGTACTTACTACATTTATTTTTAATAAGCTGTGTACTATGCTATAATTTATGCCATACAAATTTCCATTGTTGCCAATAAACAATTAAAATAATTAAAAATTCCTTTAGCTTGTCTATAAAATATTAATACTATTATACAAATAAGATAAGTTTTAACGAAGCTAATACACTGAAGACTGTGCACGGACCAGAAAGATCACCTTGAGTCAAGCATTGAACATTTGCCATTGAATATCTGATATCCGTACCAAGACCAAATTATTACTCGACTGTAATTCAAAATTTAAACATCCAATAGTCATATTAACCCACGTGATTGTGAAAGTTATCAAACCAAGTATTTTGTAGAACGTTCAATCTACTTACTCTCAATAACAAGTTTAATGAAGGCATCCTGAGGCAGACCTGGAGAAAAAGATTTCTTATCTATAAACTGAGAGGATTTTATAAATATGGCGTTTCTTTATAAATACTCATACACTAAGCTTATACTAAAAAAATTCTATTAAATATCATATATATATACAAAAAATGTTTCAAGCTAATAATAAAAAAAAATATAAATAGAAATTCCAATCTCTGAACCATTAGAACATGGTGTTAACCATATTTTAAAGACTTGGTTTGAATAACAGCATATAACTCAACACTAAATCTAAGTTATTAAAGCCATATTTAACAATAAAAAACACTTTTTGGATTGGAAAAATATGATAATATAATAATACTTTTTAAGTGTCTAAGATAAAGTTAACACATTAACTGTTACCAAACTTATCTGCATATAAAAGGGGTTTCATGACGGAGAGGAACATGAGTATTTATTGTTATTCGACACAACGTGAGTTAACAATGAACTTTTTAGTTTAGTTGTTTGGTCAGCTACTTTGTTATTGTATACTAAAATCCAAGAATCCTACGGTAAGTAAAATATTTTCCAGCATAAACAAAATAGTTAGATGTCAAATTCTCTATTAAGCGAACACAACAACAACTAAAATTTATAAAAAAGTAAAAACCCCTTAAATAACCCAACGTCAATATTATAAAACCTGAATAAACATTTCCAACCGGATTTATTATAATTTATCAAAATCCGGTAATTTTTTCCACAAATATTTTCCAACATATAATAAAACAAAATAGTTAGATGTCAAATTATCTATATTCTTAAACGAATACAGCAACAACTACAACTCAGAAAAAAAGTACAAACCCCCTTAAATAGCCCAACGTTATTATGATAAAACTTGAATAAACATCTTCAACCGGATTTATTATCATTTAGAAAAATCCGGAAATTTCTTAACATGTTGTTAGCTGCCAGGGATCTGATAATAAAAAGAGCTAGCAGTAGTCCTGGACTTAAGTGTTACCAAAGAGACTACAGTAATAGCTACTTTCTTATATTTTAGTTTTATTAGCCTACATTGATTATCTTGCATGTTAACATGTTATCGGGTATAGCTCATATAAACCGTGTTTATAAAACCTATTCTGGTCGTAAAATTGAAAGGTATATCGTATTTTTTATCATTGGTCTAAAATACATTTATTTATCAATCGATGTGTTTGGCCATAGAATCTAACGACTGTTGAATTTAACATATAATATCACATCTAATACTTCAACAAATCAGTTATAGCTAGCTACTCTTATACTGTAGTGGTTTTGTCATAAACATGCTATGATAATGTTTTATGGCATAATAGGACTGAATATGCGCAAAACAATGAATAGCAATCTACTTTACAAAGGTGTTTGAAAAACCTTATTTGAATCGTGTACAAAAAGATCAAATATACGTGGACAGATTTACTAACTTTAAAAATTCAACAATTTAATCCTAGTTAATTGTGTGATAAACATTGAGATTACCCAAAAAGTACTGAGAATACAATCAAAGATACAAATGAGACGAAGAGTTTCAGGCAATCTCCAATAAAAGTACACAAGATACCTCTACGAGAAAATAACGATTTGAAACTTTCGAAAATTGGTGTAAAGACGTAAATTATCTGTATTATATGATGATATCAGTCTATACACGATTGTAAAATCTGCTAATAATACCATTCAAACTTTTGATATAGTTGAGATGTGAGAGTCGTGAATCCATTATCTGACGAGATCATGTGTTCAGACTGTCAGTGTTAAGTCAGTGTATAAAGTCCTAGTCTGAAAACATACATGTCCAATGAGAGGGCACGTTAAGCTAGTTAAAGTTATTAAATTTATGGAAGTTTTTTTACAGCCAATATACTATTCTGATCTAAAAGTAAGATAAACGATTAATATACATAAACACAATTAAACTCTTTCTTATTAATAATGTGAATGTTTCCCATATAATTTGTTTACTCCTTAATGTCATTTACAAACATACGTAAGTTATTCGTACCAATTAAGCTATATAGTTTTTCTAAACTTTAAAATGTAAAGTTTTCTATAAAAGGTGGTGAATATACAAACTATCCAATGAAACAATTTTGTAATCTGATAAAAATTGGTCGAGAAAAAGAATGAGCCTTAGCTGTTTGTATTAATAGCACTTGATAGATATGGTTGGTAAAAATTTACAACAAATAAACATGCAATTAACTGGAATAATGTTATTACAAATAGATTTAACATTAATATATATATAAGAATAAAAAAGTGAATTATTTTCAAGCTGCATTGATGAATTCAAAACAAGCAAATATCTATTTGGTTTAAATAATCACACTGTCGTAAAACCAGATTTGTGTTATTTCACCACTTACCTTTATTTTTAAGCTTAATAAACTATCCAAGTCACCGGCGTATCGTTCACAAGTCACTCACATAGCACAGATCGCTCCACAACTGACAAACCGCGCGTCAAAGTCTCCGTAGCAGACGACGCGACTGAGCACGTGCTCGTGGTACACTTGTGACGCGTGCGCTGCACTACGACCACCACGCATGCGTACATACGCCGACTGACGCGAGCTAGCAGACGACTATGACTCTACCTCCCGCCGCTCAGCGCTCCAAGCGGCAGTACCAGCAACTACATGATACCAGTTAACCGGTTGCACCTCAGTTACGACTTTTCGTACAACCTCCAGTTGCGCTTTTTGCGAACCGTTCATCTCTCGTGTTATTTTTGCTGAAGTTAATCATCCGTTTGTCATGCCTCGTGTCCCGCTGAGAGCGTGACTGTAGTGTAGGCCTCCGTCACAGGCGGGATTGCTTCATGAGGTCATGAAATGGGATTTGACCCGGTAACGGCTGTCGACAGATCATTACCAGAGAGCAATAACACAGGGGTTGGCGTGTGATCATTTTGAATTGCAGTATAAACGATTTATTGATCCTGCGGAAGGGTAAAAAAGTCCCCATCTCCCCAAGCTTTTAATAGATTTTTTAAAGTGAGGCTTTCCTAGCTTGCCGAGCTACAAAAATCCTGATAAAAAAAATTAAAAAACTACCAAATGCCAGTTGTAATGAACACCATACAAGTAACCAAATCTGAAAAATCCATTGCAAACATGTACATTTTAACGTGTTCCAGATAAATCTTTTCTAACAATTGCGAAATTGTAGTCAAGTGAAATTGTTATTATGCAATTAGTACCATAATCACTTAAGTTGATTTTAAACATAAGCCATATAGGTTTAGTTTAGATAACTTTAAAAGTATCTCAATTTGGTGGTATTTCTATATATACAAATTAACTTGTTGCGCCAATATATGTAAGAACCAAGAACACTTTACTGCCATAGATGTTTTAGGGCCTAAATAGGAGTAGCCTACTGAATTTTCTGACTGGCCCAAAAATTATGAATACAAATCTCCTCTGGAGGGACAACATTAGTTTATTATCTAAAAAATATCATGGCACTGAAGCAAATACGTTTTAGCTGAGGAGACAATTTGAAATAGTTCGATTTATTGATTCTGATGATTGATTTTCTTAAATGAATGTATTATTTAAAACTTTGTTATTTTTTAACCCACTCTTTCTTTCGATAAATAACCTTTTCTTTGTACCTGTAAGAATAATTAACCATAGTGGTAATAACTAAACATACAAGCGGCTTTAATGCTTTGTATTACGTTACAGAATTGTAACTTGCCTAATCTAGTATTTTAATACACTGAATTTTCCTTTAGTACTGGTAAAACATTGGGAATCAAGTTTGAATTACTATTTTTTTTTATGGAATGGACATATAATCAATCCACGAGATCGACTTGTGTTTTTCATGTGTATGAAGTTTTTATACTTTTGAAAAATTACATAAAATTAGGTTACTAACCTGTCGCCAATCAGTCTTATATTGTCGTAGATGACTATAGTTTCGGGGTTAAAACCCCATTTTCAAATCTTCTCTTCAGTCCTCATATGTCAAACAACATATTCTCTTGCACAAGCCGTCGTCAAAATTACTTTACACATACTAAACACATACGAAAACATTTATAATTACTAATCGTGTACATGAATCTGGTGTTGTCCTTGGCCAGCCTCACGCGCCAACATAACATAACATGATTTGTAATCATAAATGTTTTCGTATGTGTTTAGTATGTTTGAAGTAATTTTGACTACGGCTTGTGCAAGAGAATATGTTGTTTGACATATGACGACTGAAGAGAAGATTTGAAAATGGGGTTTTAACCCCGAAACTATAGTCATCTACGACAATAAAGGACTGATTGACGACGGGTTAGTAACCTCATTTTATGTCAATAAATCAATCCTAGAGGCAAACTATGTATCAATTTAAAAAATTGCATGTCGAAATATATCAATCAATTTCTCTACCCCTAATAACAACTGACACAGCGTATGAATATGAATAAATTTTTACCGTTATTCAGTAACACGTTTTTATGACCTTGAATTCAATCGTGCTAGAAACATCAAGAGATTTATAGCAGATTTGATTTGCTAATCGAGTTTCCCGGCAAGGTCTGTTGTGGGTGGCGTCAGCGTCGCAGGAGTGTCGAGGCTAGAACTGATGGATAATTCCACAGAAAATCGTCAAAGCCGCGTATATAACGCTGTAGTTGGATTCATGATTTCCTCTGCATGTATGAAAAAGTGATGATACATAAATCTAAATCGTGCTCTGGTAATCACTAGTACGTGTATATTGTTATGTACGGTATTTCTATATAGTTTTCGGCTCAGTTTTAGCGAATTTCCGACTTCGATACGACGAATGGCAAGAAATGTTAGACATGAATTTAACTGGAACTTTACATTCCACCACTTTCAATTCTTTCATGGCTGTAAATTTTCAAATAACCTTCATTACGTGACCATGCACTTTTTAACATGATTTTGAATCTCATCACCCACCCCCAAATAGGAGTTGGTATTTTAAAAATAAATACCAACCCCAAATAGGGGTTAGCTGCAGCAGCCTGCAGCTAACGAAGACCCATGTGTTAGTTGTTGTACTCGCATGCCTGAGTAGTATCTAAGCCGTGTCATATGGTATTGTCTGTGGCCAGTGTCAGTGCGTTACCGTCCAGTGGTCTGCTTATCTGGCCAGGTTATGCAAGCTGCTGCAGCTAACGAAGACCCATGTGTTGGTTGTTGTACTCGCATGCCTGTGTGGTATCTAAGCCGTGTCATATGGTATTGTCTGTGGCCAGTGTCAGTGCGTTACCGTCCAGTGGTCTGCTTATCTGGCCAGGTTATGCAAGCTGCTGCAGCTAACGAAGACCCATGTGTTGGTTGTTGTACTCGCATGCCTGTGTGGTATCTAAGCCGTGTCATATGGTATTGTCTGTGGCCAGTGTCAGTGCGTTACCGTCCAGTGGTCTGTTTATCTGGCCAGGTTATGCAAGCTGCTGCAGCTAGCGAAGACCCATGTGTTGGTTGTTGTACTCGCATGCCTTTGTGGTATCTAAGCCGTGTCATATGGTATTGTATGTGGCCAGTGTCAGTGCGTTACCGTCCAGTGGTCTGCTTATCTGGCCAGGTTATGCAAGCTGCTGCAGCTAACGAAGACCCACGTGTTAGTTGGACTAACATGCCAAAGTAATATCTAAGCCGTGTCATATGGTATTGTCTGTGGCCAGTGTCAGTGCGTTACCGTCCAGTGGTCTGCTTATCTGGCCAGGTTATGCAAGCTGCTGCAGCTAACGAAGACCCACGTGTTAGTTGGACTAACATGCCTGAGTAATATCTAAGCCGTGTCATATGGTATTGTCTGTGGCCAGTGTCAGTGCGTTACCGTCCAGTGGTCTGCTTATCTGGCCAGGTTATGCAAGCTGCTGCAGCTAACGAAGACCCGTGTGTTGGTTGTTGTAGTAGCATGCCTGTGTGGTATCTAAGCCGTGTCATATGGTATTGTCTGTGGCCAGTGTCAGTGCGTTACCGTCCAGTGGTCTGCTTATCTGGCCAGGTTATGCAAGCTGCTGCAGCTAACGAAGACCCATGTGTTGGTTGTTGTACTCGCATGCCTGTGTGGTATCTAAGCCGTGTCATATGGTATTGTCTGTAGCCAGTGTCAGTGCGTTACCGTCCAGTGGTCTGTTTATCTGGCCAGGTTATGCAAGCTGCTGCAGCTAACGAAGACCCATGTGTTGGTTGTTGTACTCGCATGCCTGTGTGGTATCTAAGCCGTGTCATATGGTATTGTCTGTGGCCAGTGTCAGTGCGTTACCGTCCAGTGGTCTGTTTATCTGGCCAGGTTATGCAAGCTGCTGCAGCTAACGAAGACCCATGTGTTGGTTGTTGTACTCGCATGCCTGTGTGGTATCCAAGCCGTGTCATATGGTATTGTCTGTGGCCAGTGTCAGTGCGTTACCGTCCAGTGGTCTGCTTATCTGGCCAGGTTATGCAAGCTGCTGCAGCGAGCGAAGACCCATGTGTTGGTTGTTGTACTCGCATGCCTGTGTGGTATCTAAGCCGTGTCATATGGTATTGTCTGTGGCCAGTGTCAGTGCGTTACCGTCCAGTGGTCTGCTTATCTGGCCAGGTTATGCAAGCTGCTGCAGCTAACGAAGACCCATGTGTTGGTTGTTGTACTCGCATGCCTGAGTCTAGCCCGACCGTAGCCTCTGCTACCTCAACAATCGCCTCATTAACCAGCAAGGAACTTGTTTAACTACTTTTTGTAAGTTAGAATTAGGAAGCGTGCAGGAAATAATCGATAGTTCAGACCAGCGTTACACATTGTTGTTTCTGATCCAATGATAGTAGCGATTGTTTACATGGCGTAATAACAATAGCTACTCTGGTTGCGAAATGCAGCAACCGAATAAGTACGCTGCTTAGATTTATCCACAGATATAAAACTAGAAAGTTAGAGGGTCGTTTTCATAATATGAACTGTATTTTAAATATTTTTAGTGTGTAATAAATCCCGCATGCATTTATGGGGTGTTTAAATGTTTATTTTTAACCATACAGATTTTTGGGTACTTTCATTCACCATCTTCGGGAATTGTTTACAAATTTGTTGTACTAGTTTCAGGCCTATTTTAAATCCTCACTCTTATCTCAAATCCTCATTGCACGCAGACGTGTTTTCTACGTCAAATTTGAACTTTGAAGAGGCTTATCATTTGCTTATTACAAATAAATAGAACCAGCTTTGAATTGCTAGAGTTGGTGTTAAATTTTACAGTTTCAATTTAAGAGCATGAAATATAGTTCATACAAACCCACCACATAAAGTACTATTATAGCACTGAAACATAAGAATTTCAACCACTAACATAATTATTTAACTTCATTTTATCATAAACTTGTTTCCAAACAAGACTTTATTTTATCTTCCAAATTTAATTCATTAAATTAATTCAGTCCTGTAAATGGATGAAAAAAAGAAAAAAAATATTTCTCCAGGACGAAATTGAAAGATATTAGGTATGAATTTTATGAGCTCGCAGTAGAATCTAGCCTGTAAATTAAAGCTTTGTTCATGTTGTATTGGCATTCACGTGAGGCCATGCAAGCGGTTAGCGACACTAAACACAACAATGACTCCCAACCTCCTAAAATATTGACGAAGAGAGACTTAAAATGTAAGATTGTAGGTCGATAACCGAAATCTAAATTGCTATACTTTGGTACTGTAGATTTAATTTCATGCCATAAGCCTACTATTAAAAATGTTGAATGTTAAATTGATATTTTGTCGTAATTTATTAATAATTAAACAAACATATCTATACCTGCTTTTTATGGCCCTACTCCTCTAAATGAACCCTCAAGGAGTTTTTTCCTCAAGTAGGGTACGAAAGAATATTCACCAACAACTAACTAATAAAATCAGTTCCCTTAATAAACGAGAAATCGCCTACTTCTACCTAGAGACATTTAATTTTACAAGAAATTGTTTCCTTTATAATGTAAAAAAAATCGAAGCCTGTTTATAAAGATTGTGTCAATTCTAAACTACAGAGATCCCACCAAAACGCCCTTTTCCGGACAATGGTCACCGGTCATGTGACCGAACGTTCCACACAGATTTAAGTCGGCCTTAAGGCAATGTCTCAACATTTCCAGTTTTATTGTAGTAGGACAAACTGTATAGTACGTCCCCCTGACACACCTGTAAGAAGTAGTGGCAAGGGGAGGGGCTTGTATTGTGACACGAGTAATAATTTGAGGTTAAATTTGTTAAGGTATATTGGTTTTATAAATAATATTATGGACATTTTTCATCATCAAACTAAGTCGATTTATGAAAAGGCTTCAGAAGATCCACTGAACTCTTATATTGTATAAACAAGTTTTACTAGATTATAACCGTAAGCAAAACCTTTACTTTCATAGAAAAAGTTTAAATAAATTATGATTGTAAACCAAACCCTTATTTTCATCGATACATTTTTAGTTAAAATTTTTAGAGGGTCAAACATGATCGAAATAAGAGTTACTGATATTACGAAATATATATTATATAATATGAATGTAGTTTCTTCATCTGAATGTAGTTTAGAACCCACCAATTTAGGTGGTTCACTTTTATAATTTGTTTCAGGAGACAAAAAAAAAATATATATATATATGCGAAGAAAGGACAGAAGAATTATCCTTTATTGTTTGTCAAGATCAAAGAACTAAAGACAAAAACCACAATAAAGTTTGTTCCGGTCATTTAATATCAGAACCAAGTCATACTACATTAGTAGATAATAATTTCGTAATTGTGTTAATATGAAATAGTTTTTAGTTATTAGTGAACAAATCATTTACTTGGGATCATGAAGGTAATTTTCAAATGTATTCGTAATATACAACATGAACTATAAACTACATTTAAGGGTTATCAACAATTCTTGCATTACTAATCCTTTACATGATATGATTATTATGATTATGACTACATGCGATATAATCCAAGTATTTCTGCAGGTTATATGGTTATTTTTTTCAATGCATACATTTTTATTGAAACAATTTTTAAAATTAACACAAATTTGTCCCGCAATGTTGATAAATAACATGTTTACAGTTATGATAACAGAAACAAAGATACATTGTAACCTTAGAAAGTCCAATAACATGTTATTGCAATCTCCATGAAAAATTACATCCATTGCTATGAAAATAAAAATGTATGTGTTTCAGAATTAAGTGAAATAGTTGTTGATCTCCAAAGTCCATTATAATACAAAAGAAGCAATAAAATTCTATACATTTTCAAGAGTTTTTAGCATTCAGATTACGTTTGAATTTTTATAATGGTTTAAATACCTGCATTCAGTAATCCAAAATGTTGCTTGTGGCAACTATGGCTTCAATTCACAGAGAATCATCGTCAGGCCGTACAAGGCGTCGTTATTCACCTCCGTATATGAAGGTCGTCATTTAATAAATAAGTACATAGAACACGAACACACATTAATAACGAACAATCATTAAAAAGACCGAGTATTCGGAGACACGAGACAGGTGACGCGACTGGGTGGAAATTGTAGCTCGAACTCTAACTTGGAGCAATAACTTCCACCCTAAACACTGTGTAAAAACGTGGTGAATAACGACGCCTTGTACGGCCTGAAGATGATTCTCTGTGAATTGAAACTTTAGTTGCCACAAGCAGCATTTTGGATTATTGAATGCAGGTATTTAAACCATTATGAATACATTTGTTGAACTATCATAGTAAAAATGCCACTGTTTTATATGATTATTTTTAGTCAAAATCTTAAACTTCCTCTGTATCTTAATTGAGCTGGTTTATTTGTGTAATGTAATATGGAGAATATTTGGTTCCTAATTTGACCTGTATTTTGCTAATTGTTAAAAATTAAATAACTTAACAAGAATCCAAATTTCATTTCTTTAATAAATTTACGAGCAATTAAAGCAATTAGTCTCCCATATTCAACATGTATATAACACTATGTGAGTCACGCCCCCGGTAGCATTGTTGTGTCTTGTTATCAGCACAACACGTGTTTTCACCAGGCGGATATCAAGGCATTGTTCTCCTGAACTAGAGACACACAGTGTCTTGTGACACGAGATATTGTGTAGTCTATCAGTACCAGGGCTGCCGGAGTCCCACCCAGTATGACGTCAACTTGTAAATTGAGACAAAAGTCTTATTATAAATCGTCTATTCTTTTTAGGGGACTTAGTTACTCAAGAAAATTCTCTTCATCCGAGAGACCCGTCGTTTTTTCAAGCAGGCGGACTTACCGTTTTGGTTAGTCGCTAAACCACCTGCCAAAGCTTTATTATAGAGCTCTGAGGCATAAATGAATCGCGGGATTTTAACTTAGGACTTCATTGTAAAAGTCTATTGCTCTAACTAGTACAGGTAAAACAGGGTTTTATAAACAACAAAATTTGTACATTCATGAAATTTCACCTGTGAGTTACTAATAATATGAGAAATGAAGATCCGATGAGTCCCCAAAATTTTGGGCGTCCTAAGGCCCTTTTTGGGGCCCTTTTTGTTCCGAAGGGCCCTTGTTCCTGAATAATTATCTTTTTACGTTTAAGGACGAGTGAGGTGTGGTTTTCGATGGTTTTAGATATTTTAAATCGATTGGCACTAGTGTATTAAACCACTCCATACAGGGTGTTTCGAAAGATTATTACGTTTTACGATATTTAAACATTTATTCATAAAGTAATAAAATTAGTTACCTCCATGCTCTAAAAGGGGATTATTGAAAATAATTGTAATTCTTTACTACGTAAAGAAAGGATCACAAGGAGTAAGAGAAAATATTAAATACCCCCGTCACAGCAAACCTGCAGACCTAGCGAATTTACGTTTTACTTAATTGCTTTTCAATTAAATCTAAAGTAGCATTGCGTTTAACGATTACCTTGGTTTGCTGTTACAAGGAGGCTAATAAAGTGTGTTTATAGTAAAATATTAATAGCCTTGTATAAAACAAATAAATTTGACAAGTTTGATCAAAATATATCTATTACAAACAAACAAAATCATTTTACACTATTCTACATAAGAATAACATGGGAATTTTAAATTTACAATTTTAGTATTTTTATCCGTAACTAATAACCATACAAAAACACGTTAATATACTAAATTACTTGTTTTTAAGCTATTTAAAATGTTCTAGAGAAAAATTGGGAAACTTTGTGTTTTGAGGATAAAGTAAATAAGAAAACCCAATTTTTACCCCATAAACCTCGTTCCCATTGTTCAGGACAAAAATGCTTGTACCGGCAATGCTGCTCTGATGTCTAAGTGCTGTCCTGGTCGTCATAACCACGAAAGATAACCGTACTTGTATTGATTGAAAATAAGTTTGAGGAACTTAAGATACAAGTTGCAAACGTCAGTATGTATGACCACATTGTTCGTGCTTTAAGATTGGTGTTGCCTGTTCTGCAATATGCAAGGTTTCAGGTTTGTAAAGGGGAATCCTGCTTGAACACCAACTCGGAATAACTTCTTGATTAGCATCGTACGTGTCAACCAACTCGGACTAAATCAGTAAATATGGACAAGTTGCTAAGAATAATAAAATTGTTAATGAGTCGTCTGAGAATAATTATTGTGATGATGGAATTGTAAAGAGAGATAGGCTACTACGGAAATTGTAGAAAAATAGCTTTAGTTTAAGTACTTCATTTTAACATGTAATGTAAGGTTTTATACAAATACAATTGTTTTAATTTTTAATAAATGTAAAAAAAATAACTTAAATAGCTACCTAAGAAAGGTTTATATCAATTTGAAATTGGTCTTAATAGATTTGCATAAAAAACACGTTGAAAGATTATTCACACCACCTTAAAAGTTGAAATGTTTGCTTAGTAACCTATGTTATTATGTTATAGTGTAAAACTTAATCCATCCCCTTTTAGCGAACATGCCATATAAGCTCTTACTGTACCGAAGTTCTTATGGTAAAACATAGACCCGAAACCGATTTACGTTTTTATTTCGATGCCCCCAGAAATCTAAAAGCACCATCCACTCAAAATATTATATATGTGTTTATATACATATATATAATATAATATATCCATGTTATATACGTGTCCGTAAACATGACAACTCGAGTAATTTTGGTTCAATTTTAACGAAACCGGCATAATCGGTCCTTGGAACAGGGTTTTATGTGGTATAAATTTGTAGTCTTTGACCCTCAAAATACAAAGTTTCCCAATTTTTCTCTAGAGCATTTAAAGAGCTTAAAGAAAACAAATAGTTTAGTGTATCAAAGTGTTTTGTAAGTGTATTAGTTACGAATAAAGCTCAAAAATTGTAAATTTAAAATTCCATCTTATTCTTAAGGAGAATAGTGTAAAATGATTTTGTTTGTTTGTTTATAGATATGTCTTAATAAAAATGTCAAATTTATTTGTTTTATACTAGGCTATTAATATTTTACTATTAACACACTTTATTAGCCTCCTTGTAGAAGCAAACCTAAGTATTCATTCTCGATACAATTTTTGATTTAATTGAAAATCGGGCAAAATGAAAATTCGCTTAGTCTAAGGTTTGCTGTGACGGGGGTATTTAATATTTTCTCTTACTCCTTGTGATCCTTCCCTCTTATATAGTAAAGAATTACAGTTATTTTCAATAATCCCCTTTTATATAGAGCATGGAGGTAACTAATTTTTTCACTTTATGAATAAATGTTTAAATATCGTAAAAAAGTAATAATATTTCGAAACACCATGTATGGAGTGGTTTAATACACTTAAAACTAGTCCCAATCAATTTAAAATAACTAAAACCATCGAAAACCACACCTCACTCGACATTATACGTAAAAACAAAATTATTCAGGAACAAGGGCCCTTCGGAACAAAAAGGGCCCCAAAAAGGGCCTTAGGACGCCCAAGATTTTGGGGACTCATCGGATCTTCATTTCTCATATTATTATTAACTCACAGGTGAAATTTCATGAATGTACAAATTTTGTTGTTTATATAGAGTGTTTTTGTATTATTTTACCTGTACTATAACATAAAAACTCTATCAGCCCCCCCCCCTCACTACAACAGCTGTGACCTTAACCTTATTTTAAACGATTCAAATGGTTATTAACAAACATACCCCACATCAAGTTTTTACCAAACACTATGTTTGAGGCTGCCCACGTTGTTTTACATACGGTATTTTATAAATTTTAGTTGTGGAGTGCAAACTGTTTTCTTTTGAGTTAGTTGCACTGATAGTCAATTCATGACAATTCATGGGTGGTAAAAAATTTAACCCAACCGCAAATCTTAGATTATCCCATGTTAGGTGAGTTTTTGAAATTATTTGTTTAGGATTTTGCTATTAACTACTAAAGTTGAGCACATCTCATTGAAATTTTATGCAAGTCTTTTTAATAGTTTGGTAGCTGAATATATGTAGTGACAACACTTTTCAAGAAACTGCCGGCTTGACCATGAACAATGTTATCTCCTTAAAGGCAAAAACTAAACTAGATGTTTCATTAGTTTATCAATGGGCATTTATTAAGGGCCTTGACAGAAGAACCAGGTGATCTTCGTCAGTTAAAACTCTCTAATGTCATCCACTAAACCTCCATTCGTCATAAGAATCTGATCTAATCCCATTTAAGTCTAAATATAATTTAAGCTATTCAGTATTATAGCTTTTAACCTTGTACCTTGCTGCCTTGAACCTTGTGGTTTGAACCTTGAAAAGCTCTTGTTCGTGACATGAGCAAAAGTTATTCGTAAAACCTATCAAATGCAAATACAAATCAATCATGTCGTTGGAAATGTTAAAGGGAATCAGCTTTCCTTGTTTTATTCGTCAACCTAGATGGACAGCATTTTGAAGCGAAACCCCTCTCCGTAAACATTTATATTTTTCAACTCCGCACCAATGGATGTGACGACGGATGTGTCGTCTGTAAGATGATCCCACTGTCAACCTCAGCTCAGCACAGCAGATGTAGGTCCACAAGTGCTGATGTCCGCAGTGCAGAGGAAACAACACGTACCAAGGTCACCGGACTGTCGTTGTCATTCACAGTTTCCGCTGAACACCTTCAGCTAACTTAACAGATTTGTAGCATAATAAGGAGTCTTTAGCGCAGTGTCTTCTTACAGTCGTAATACATTTTGTTTCTCTTTATTCTACAGATTCATTTTTTCTCCAACGTATAGAAGAATTGCAATTAATTTATACTTATTTCCTTAACACTTCGAACCTTAAAACCACCATTACGCTAGAGTAGTTGTATTAATTGAGTTTTATACAAAAAATAAATATTTTTAAGAACACACATAGATATAACGAATTCAGTTTTAAAACACGTATAAAACCTCAAGCTGTTTCTATTTTAATTCGACCACGACCATATTGATTTAATATTTATAAACCTAATAATAGAATTATGTATTCGAGTAACTATATTAAGGAGTCACTTTTTAGTGGCTTTAATGAACCATATTCATTCGTACTTACTATGTATGGGCAAGTAAGAAACTTAATTGCCCATCATTCGGCTACCATTGAACATATATCGACCTTGAACTACTTGAACTTTGCTTAATTTTAGTGAAAATATAATATTTTTATACATGATGACTATAGGCTTATTACTGTTTCGATATCAACCACGAAACATTTAAACATAACTTTTAAAGATACGGCTTTCGGGAGTAAACACAGAAAAAATAACGTAATGTTAAAATCTTTGTTTTACTAAGATTTATTATTATATTTTGTTATGTTCTGCAGCTGATTGAAACAAACATTTTGCTTGTATACTTGTGTGGATATATTTTTTGTCTATAATCAGTTATGTTACTGTAGTTTGTTCTAATATAACATGTCTTCATATCACCCTCGAAGCAAAGTTAACACGGTTAACTCAAATTTGTTCAGAAGATTTTAATTATTGACGCAACAATTTGTGTTGGCTAAACTGTTCTCTGTATAGTTGAGCCATCACCAGTTCTCATAATCCGCCACTACGGTCCAGACAGCAGCACTGGTCACATACTGCAATACCGACACACAGTACAAGGTGCAACCAAATATCATGACCAAGGAGGGAAAACTTTATCTCAGACTCATTTGACATAGAAATAAAAACTAAACCTTGCAGGAGAATTGCCTTTTTTGTTATTGTAATGTCTTATGCGATTTTGCAATAAATAATTCATAATTTCATTTGAAGTTGCCTAGAGGCCGACCAGCATCTCCTTCAAAAATATAAAAGACCAGTGCCTAAAACCCTTCTTGGAATATTCCAGCTGGTGTCGTAGTTGCTTTTTCAGTAGTCTTTGTAATAGGAAGGAGTTAGTTTGGGTTTGGGTAACAGCATAGATTAAAGTAGTAGTAAATGGCAAATAAACTGACATTGTTATTATTTGATGGATATGAATGTTCGGTTTAGTTGTATGACCTTTGTAAGGAAAATAGTGGTGTTGATTCCTTCTTAACCCAGTAGGACCTAGGTTCTTTACCGAACATTCTGTTATCCTTCAAACATACAAAGCCAGTTTTCTATCATTTACTACTGTTACCCAAACTAACTCTTCACCCTCACAGACTACTGAAAACCATTTTAATTTTTTTTACGCATAGTTTGAGTTGGTTCTTTAATATTTTACGAAACCAAAAAGAATAATTCCAAATGAAATAACAAATCTTGTAAGTTTTCTAAAGGAAAATTACCATAATATTTTCCATGATAAAGGAATTAACCTTTCTACACATGTAATTTTTTTATATCTATAGTTGTTCAGTCACTGCAATAGCACTCAAATTACCTTCTTGATTACAATAATGAAAAAAAAAACACAAATTACATCAACTAAACCGATCACTATTTAATTTGTTAAAGATAAGGAAATTCAACTGCGGACGAAATGTAACGTTAATAATAATTCGAGTACAATCGGTGCTTATCTGCTTTGTCCGTTGGAATTGGACTCACTTTCAATATAGAACAGTAAATGTACAGTGAGAATAATTTAAGCATTTACAGCAACACACACAATTGAATATTTCAATATATGTATGTAATAATAATGTATGTAATATATGTATGTATGTTCAGTATATGTTTCATGACTTTTTAAAATAATTTTATCATTATATGAAAATATTTGTTTTTTTTTAGTATTGAACATATTATTATAGATGGATGATCACTTAATTAAGCTAATCGTAATAAATTTAAATACAAATGTTAGCTTCGTGTAAAATAATACTGTGACTAAAAGGACTAATGTGGAAATTTCATATTCATTTAATGTGGAAATGTCATAGGTGGTAAATAAGACTGTCCCAATGAAAAGTATTTTAAAATATAAATATACATTGTTTTGGATTAGTTGATGATTATTAAATGTACGTCACCAGTAAAAATATATTTGAAACATAAGTTTGAAGAACAAAAAATATTAAATGCTTACGTTTAAAAATTTAACACATTTAAAAGCTTAACTGTAGGATACGAACATAAATTAATGAGATTTCTAACTCTATGCTGAAAGCCAGACAATAAGTCTGAAACAAACCGCAGATATTGTGCACTTGTGATAAATAATTGGTCTTGTTAACAAGTTTGTGATAAAATGAGCAAAGTTGCAAACCCACTCTAGATTGCTGCCAACACGATATTGTAATGCATTGCTGAACAAGTGATTATTTTTGTGATTTAATTATAATAGTTTACAATTGGTAGAGCTAAGGTAAACTATAATTGTGTTAACCCTACATTTGAATTATTACTTTTCATTTTTTTATTCTTTTGGGAACCAAGCTAAGCAAAGTAGGGAAACAAATATAGAAATCCATAAATTGTAAGACAAAATAGTATTAGTAATTTTTCTACATTAACTTGGAGAAAAATTATATTTAATTTTATATCTCTTATTGTTAGTAATACATTTGGCCAAACGATCGAGAAGTCTAGTCTAACTGCTTTATAGATTCATCAAAATAGGTAGGTACCAAATATAAATACAACGAAGTTCTAGAATGAACAGCTGGTTTATTTTCAAGAGCCCAAAACCTCTTCCATGGAAGCCCTAGTTCAAATCCCGCCTATCACAAATGACCATGAGATAATACCGAAGCCCGGTCGTTCTGAGTCAAACTTATCATCCATCTCAAAACTCTTCACAACAAGCCATTTGCTGATATAAATTCATTATATTAATTACAGAAAAAAACTATATTGTTAATACAAGTTGATAAAACTAAAACAATAAAATGTGTCAACACTAAACTTGAGGATGGGTTTTGAGAATGTGATACGTAGATTAAATGTACAAAGAAGATTTTTTAAATCAATAATGTTTTTACCTTTTTTGTATTCAATTAACAATCGTGCATCTTAATAACCTCTTAAAGTAGATCAACCTTTTTTTGGCTGTTTAAAGAGTATTTTCTTACAGATTATCAGTAGCAACCAAGACATTTATTGACAAAGAACTTGTTTCCTTTGTAAAATCCCTTTTCAACGTAAAGATCTGTTTCAGGCACAATGTCAAATGCGTACGCCTTATAAAAGTGGAGTAAGCAAGATTTGTACATTTATAATGGCGGCCTCTTAAGGAACGAGTTCTGCGGAGATAAGTGGACCATTCACAATCTGAACGCTTGTATTCAGAAAGAAGAACTCACAAGTGGGGCAACGAATTTATGTTATTGTACACGTGGCTCATAGGAAAAACGTTTATAGTTAAATTTTTTACGTTCTTAGTTATCAGTGGGATTTATGTTTTAGGCTTTTTGGCAAATTGTGCTCATATTTAGACATCTCGCTTCAATGAAATATTTAGTTTCATACTTAAAGCGTGGATAAGTGATACGAGTGATAACAAACCCCATGCACATTTGTATTTGGAACTAGAGGTATTCGTATTTGGGTAAATTAATGATATTACTTAGTATTTGGCAGTCTTTTGTTGGAAGGAGAACATCACGTCGATATTGTGTTGATAAAATAGTAATGAACGGGTATACTCACTAAAAAGTAAATATTGAAAGAAATTTAGAAAAAGTAGTAAATAATAGGTGTGATGGATCACGATTATCTTTAACTTTTAGTTTAAAATAAACTAACGTGTTATTTTGCATTTTTATAAACACAATACAGTACAGACCATCTTTTATCCAAGGGTAATTAGGCCTATGAATACAGGGGGTTATACCCTAGTAAAAAAAATACAGAAACATATCTCTTAATGATTGTGATGTATATAAATCTGTTCATGCTTAAAAGAAGAGGGAGGAATAAATAACTAAAAAATTTGGAAATCACGCGCTGTGGTTTAGAGGAAAAATTAGACGCACTTTACACAATTCTCTTCACTAAATATACTTAATGTACCATTTGATCACTCCATCCATCCACTCATTCCATTCTATTTCGTTTTATATTTTTGACATATTATCCTTGTTATATTATATAATTGTCTTTTTGATTAAAGGTAATAATCAAATGTGTGAGCAGTTTTAATTATTTTATTATTAGTGTTAAAGGCCTACCAGTGATTATACAATTCATAGGCTACTTGGAAAAATTGTTAAAAAAGAGTACTGTGTGACGTTCCACTTAAAGTTTCAATATTGTTTTTACTTAAAACTTATAACAACTGTTTATGAAGTATGTAATTAGTTTGTTAATTATTTTGTTGTTATTATTAACAATTTCAGAATGATTTGCAGGTCATATTCTCCAGTCCTAAGATAATGTGTGGGATATGTATGGATTAGTCTATACCCTACCAACTAGCCACAGCGTTGGTTTCTGATGACGTGTTAGCTCTTGTGTCACTGTACATAAGGCTATGTTGTTTATTAATATCCAGTGTGTTAATAAATCACTTTTATTTTTATCCATTTTATGACGAAAGTAAGCTTCATACTTTCGTAATTTTTGAGTTAGAATTTCAATAATCAAACTAGTTCTGTCACAAAACGTTTTAGTAATGTTTGTATTTTAGTAATTATGGTGATTTTACAATCTTTAGTATAACGTGCCATATAATAACGTTTCTTGTTTGAGTTATACTTATAAGCAATTCCATCTATTACAAAGTTTGAAGTAAACAGGTTTTCTATGATCCATTCAAAAAGAAGAAAAAATAACTGCAAAAAACAGTAATTATAAAGCTAAGGTTAATTGTTTTTACTGCTCGTCAAATGACAAACAAATTAAGTTTCTTAGAACTTAGAACAAAACATTGATAATTTCGTTTCTTTTTTTTCGTTTTTTTAATAATTTTTGCAACTTTTAAAATATTTTTTTCAGTAACTGTATAAAATCACTTTAAACTTACTATTTATTGAAATCATTCTCATGTTTCTAAACCATTTGGTTATTTATTTATTTAATCTTAAAATGTGTCCAAAAATATTAATTTATGACCACAATGTAGATTACATTTATATATGTTGTTAATGATTTTCTGTCACATAACATTTGTATTTTAGTAACTATGGTGACTTTACAATCCTTAGAATAACGTGCAATATGATAATTAGGTTTCTTGTGTGAGTTATACATAAGCAATTGCCATTCATTACTAAGTTTGAAGTAATCAGGTTTTTTATGATACATGAAAAAAGAAGGAAAAATAACTGCAAAGAAAGATAAACATAATGCTAAGGAAAATTGTTTTTACTGCGCATCGAATGAAAAACAAATGAAGTTTCTTTGAACTTAGAACAAAACCACGTAGGCATATCTTGAAAATTGTTCCATGCGCGCAATTCTAGCGGGAGTGACTAGTATAATTAATCCCTCTTGATTGTTTTCTACTTTTTCTTTTCAAACCCCCACATCACGTCCCCAGAAATAGAGTTTTTTAATCAATTAATTATCACATCAATTGTTAACTGGAAACCTCGTTTATTAGTTAAATAAATGTATATTAATTTAGTTGGTAAAAAAAATAATAAAATGTCTTACCATAAAAACAGTTTGTCTACACAAACAGTTTTTTTTCGTGTACACAAAATTTCTTTTTAACTTTGTGCATCAATACTTTTCTTGTGTTAGTTGTATTGTGTATGATGCTTCTGTCATCATGATATTACATTGATTAAATCGCATCATTCGTGAATATTTTATTTAAATATATAAATTAAACATGTAAATTTGCACTAGAATGTATCATGACCTAAAACCCAATATAAATGCAAACAGCTTTGATAATCACATAAGGTGGCCTAACTGTGTTAAGGAATTTCGTAGAATATAATGCCGAACCTTAAAACTATGTATATTAAGTTTCATATTTAGTTTTCAATTAAGTTAATATGTTTGGGCCGTCAAATAGATTATTCAATCCTGCAAGCCCGATTCTGGGGTTTTAGATACCATAAAAAGAACGTATCAATTAACAAGTTAAAAACAAACAAACTTCATTATTCTTATTGTAACATGGTTCAAGGTGTTTTGAATAACAATCATTATTTACAAATTTGCTTGTTTCATGAATAAAACATACAGTTCATGTTTTAAAAGACTTTACATCTTTTTGGAAATGTGTATCAGTGTTAGATTTGATTTACAAAATAGTCTACTGCAAAAAGACAGGAATTGACCTTTCAACTTGCAAAAGCATATGTCACGATTAAAAACGGAATGTCTTTTCAACCTACAGGGTGAATAAAAAGTCAAGACCCCCCCCTCTAATATTTTTCCAAGTAAATATACAGAGATATCCTTTTGGCGGTCAAGCAACCTTAGCAGGAAGTTTCATTTTATCATTATGAAATTTTTGAGTGCCCCCCCAAAAGGGGGGATTTGGGGGGCAACTCAAATATTTTAAACGTAAACCCCCTTCAAGTGACACCTCATTTTGAAGTGTTTACAAAAACTTAAAGGATGGTGAAAACTAGAGGTCGCTATCTCTTCTCTATCCAAAATGGTAGCCCGTCAAATGTTGTGGAAAATCAACGGTAAAATTGTTAATATTGGCTGCCATTTTGGATAGAGAAGAGATAGCGAGCTCTGGTTTTCACCATTCTTTAAGTTTTTATAAACACTTCAAAATGAGGTGTCCCTTGAAGGGGGTTTCTATTGAAACATTTTTAGTTGTCCCCCGAATCCCCCCTTTTGGGGGACACTCAAAAATTTTAAATGTAAACCCCCTTCAAGTGACACCTCATTTTGAAGTGTTTACAAAAACTTAAAAAATGGTGAAAACCAGAGCTCGCTATCTCTTCTCTATCCAAAATGGCAGCCAATATTAACAATTTTACCGTTGATTTTCCACAACATTTGACGGGCTACCATTTTGGATAGAGAAGAGATAGAAACCTCTAGTTTTCACCATCCTTTAAGTTTTTGTAAACTCTTCAAAATGAGGTGTCACTTGAAGGGGGTTTACATTTAAAATATTTGAGTTGCCCCCCAAAACCCCCCTTTTGGGGGGACACTCAAAAATGTCAAAATGATAAAATTAAACTTCCTGCTAAGATTGCTCGGCCATCTAAAGGATAAATCTGTATATTTACTTGGAAAAATATTAGAGGGGGGGGTCTTGACTTTTTATTCACCCTGTATAGCTAACTCAATACAGAATACGAAGAGGTAATTGATGATTTCGTTTCAGTTGGTAATTTAGATTAATACTAGGCATGCGGCCTCAGGTCCGCCAATTGAGCGGAGTAAGCAAGCTTTGATATAAACAAATAACTTTAATTTGTTTTCATGATTCAAATTGAATACATGATGACGTCACCATAGCAACAATCCAATTGAATTCTCGTGGTTGGTTGGAAGAGTTGAAGGAAATATGAATCCAGTCAGCTGTTTCTATTAGGTCATTGATTTTTACTTGTATATATGAGTAGCCTAATATTAAAACTGTGTTTTTGTAATAGCATAAAGATAAGTATTATTTTGTCAATATCCTAATGTTTGTTTAGCTCCCATTTATGTAATAGGCCTATAGGCTTCCTTCTCATTTTCTCCAACTAAAACATTTAGCCAATTAGTAAACTTTGCTCAGCGAACAGAATGACAGAAGAAGGTGACTATATATAGCAATACCATAGTCAATGGTCACCACAGGAAATAAGGCGTGGCTAATTTCACGAGCTGATGATACCCTAAAAAAGATGGTGGTTGCCGCGAAGCTAGTGGCATTGAATTGGTGACGTTTGCGCTAGCTCCGCCCCGTTGCCAAAATAGGCCTACTGTACTCAATAAATAGATTAGATTTTAAAGACGGCACTCTGGATAGAGAATTGATGAATTAAACAAGAATATATTTATTCCTCATGCTAAATTACAGCATGATTAAGTAAAATACTGTATATGCATAATAAAACTACTGTACAACAAAATTATTAAAATCAAATATAAAAGACGTTTTTATATTAGGCTATGGCAATTTAATTTAAGAACCTGCACTATGTTGATGTAAAGCCTATTTATTGGGTTGTACTAAATTTTCAACCTGACATAAAAATGCCAACATGCTGTTCTGTTAGCTGTAATAATTCATCTTATAGTATTACAGAAAAAATAGGAATATTATATCACGCTTAGTTTATAACTGGACTCCCGTACAGGCCAAGCAGTCTAGGCTCTACTTTTTGTAATTATTACCTTATTATCTTCATCTTTTACCCAAAAGGGATTGATGGTGTCAGACTTTCAAATAAAAAATATATACATTTAAACAAACAGACATAAATTACTGAACATATATTTACAACATTAGCATGTGTAATTGTAACTTCGTCTGTATATCTGCACAGAGAAAATTATTTCCACACTTATAAGTTATAAATTGGACAACACAAGTTAACAAGTTTAGTTAAATATTTAATTATAATAAATAGCTATAACTGAACTTCTGTATAGGCCTAGCAGTCTAGGCATTAGGCCTACGCATCGTAATCGTAACTGTACAAGCCTAACAAATTATTTACACGCCTTAGTAAAAGTGGACTTCTATAAAATAATAATAATAAATTATTAAAATAATTAATTATTTATTTATTGTAGTCGCAACTGGACTTTAGTGTGCAAGCCCAGCATATCGCTGTATTTATTTAGGATAGGCTACCGTTAATAATATTTGAAAATACTGAATTCCTGCTTCGGAAATACAGTTTCTATAGTTTTCAATTTGAATACTCTCTTTTACTGTTTATAAACTAAGTACCTGGAGACCGAGCTTTGCTCTGTGGAAATCATTCCCCCGCTCTGCGATGCCAGCCTTTACTACTTCCTTCACCATTTCCTACGTCATTGTTTCCTTCCCTTCTCATAGCATTTAAGTATTACAGATACATTAATCTAACTGCCACAAACGGTTCCCACACTCTGCGATGCTAAACTTTACTACTTCCTACGTCGTGGACATGTTGTCATCTCTTTCCATTGCATTTTAGTATTTTAAATACATTAATCAAATTGCCAACAACATTTCCCACACTCCGCACTGCTAGCATTTACTAATTCTTTAACCATTTCCTATGTCTTGGACATCTTTCCATCCCATCTCATAGCATTTCAGTATTTCAATGTCAGATACAGAAATCGAACTGTTACAATTGGTTTCCAGTTCCCAGACTCCACAGTGCTCGCCTTTACTACTTCCTTCACCTCTTCCTACGTCGCGGACCTGTTTCCCTCCCTTCCCATTGCATTTTAAGATTGCAGATACCTTAAACTTATCCTTATAAACAGTTCCCACACTCCGGACTGCTCACCTTGACTACTTCCTTTACCACTTCCTACGTTTCGGACCCGTTTTCCTCCCTTCCCATAGCATTTTAAGATTGTAGATACCTTAATCTAATCGTCGTTCACAGTTCCTACACTCCGAACTACTCGCCTTTACTACTTCCTTCGCCACTTCCTACGCCACAGACCTATTTCCCTCCCTTCCCATAGCATTTTAAGATATGTGGATACCTTAATCTAATCGTCATAAACAGTTCCCACACTCCGGACCGCTCACCTTTACTGCTTCCATCACGACTTCCTACGTCACGGACCTGTTTCCCTCCCTTCCCATAGCATTTTAGGATAACAGATACCTTAATCAAATCGTCATAAACAGTTACCACACTCCGGACTAATATTCACCACAAAACTAAAAACAACAATTAAAAGAAATAATCTGCTTGGAATAATTCAGTAAGGCCGCCAGAAATTATGCGAATCGGTGTATTGTTAATCAACGCTTAATGGTATTAATCGGACTCCTTTTCTTTTGTACTGTCTTTTGTTAATAGGCCATGTGATGTAATGTGCATGTGCAAGCTGAGGTGCCCGTGGGTACAGAATGTCGAGTCGTATACGCTTCGATTCTTTGTTTACATCTACGTTGTTATCTCGTAACCATCATGGCAACTCATAAGACTCATGTTAAACATTGCAAATTTTATGTCAGTCTTAAATTGTACAGGTATCATCAAATAGAAATTTGTTTGTTTCGAAACATCAACAATATTTGTCGAAATATCCCTGGTAAGTTTGGATTCAATATGTTCAGCCGTTATTGAGTTAATTGATTACATAGTTTACATCAGTTCCGATCTCAAAGAGCTTCGCTCGCTTCGCTCGCTCCGCTCAATTAAATAGTTTATTAAAAATTAATAAAATGTTAGTATGAAAACACTATATTTTATTATTTATAGAAATAAACTTCAACCAAAATCTTAAAAAAAATATTATAAATTTTGTTTGTTTATAAACCGCATTTTAAAAAGAACTGAATTGTATTTTTAATGTGGACAATCTGTAAACATCTCAAAGTAATTAATAATTTGTTTGTATCCAATGTTGAGTAATTGTAGTCAAAATCAAATATAAGTGTCATTAGAATCCTTTAAAGGTATGAAAAATGAATAAACATGTCAAACTATTGTAATAAATTGTTATTGTTGAAAATTTCACCGTTTCATCAAACGAAAAAAGGCACTTTAAGCTCTTGACGGTTAAATGTCCCTCAGTTTTAATATCTGCCCTCTCATCCTGGCCCTTTAATGAAAACTGTAAAGTGCACGAGGTTTAAATGTTACATTTGTAAAAAGTGTTTAATAATTCCTTCTCTAACGCTAAACTTCTGCTTTGTTAATAATTAAGTTGTATGCATGTAGTTTGCGATTTTTACAACCATGTTACAAATTAATTGCATATTATAACTGTACCATATTGTACAATATTTCAATAAATTTCAAGTGGAGAGTAGCAAAACATGTAATGGCAAGGCAAGAATGGTTTCAGCCAATCAGATTTCATCTTTGGTAGAATGTTCTGGAAGCTGGTCTTCCTCGTATATAAGCCCGGTGACCACGTGTCTCGGTCTTAGTTCGTTCTTGTTTCATCTGCAATTAAGTAAAATCTCTCAGTTGTGCCTTTTTATGTAGTGTGTTTGGTTAAACCCCAATTTGGGTGAGTAAATTTAATTTTATTAAGTAGGACTAAATTAATCTTGCCTTGCCAACCAAAACAATCATTTAAAGAAATTAAAACCTTTTGTTAAAAATTTGTAAAACGTTAAATAACTTGCTCAAACTATAAAAGTTTAATTCTGATTAATCATGTATAGTAAATAAATTTGTCTTTAAAAGAATTTTTAAAAAGGAACTATTAAACTAAATATCTAGAGAATATTAAATCAATTGTTTGTTTTCAGGGTTTTATTATTATACTACTATTTTGATACCAATCTATGTATTTGAAAAATGAGGATTTAATAAACCGAAGTATTATTCTATTTGAATGAAGAAGTTTTTATTTGATGAATCCTGAAGAAGAGTATTTTATTTTATTTTATCAATGTAAATTTAAGTTGTACTGCAAGTAGAAACAAGCGGTACAATAAATGCGCAACTCTGCTTAATAAATACAAATTATTTTGAGAAGAAATGTAGAAGATAAATTTGTTTTTATATGTAAAGAAGGATAATTATTTACAGTAGCAAGATTATTTTAATTAAGAAGAACAATGGGGTCTCATGTGGATTTATTATTAAAAACTGAACTAACTTATGAATTGACTGTTAGGAGTGTTAAGGTAGATAATTCAACAAATGTAGACACATTGAGAAAACAATTGAGATCAGTTCTAAAATTAAATATAGATCCTAACCCTATAAACTTAAATAAACTGATTGTAGTTGCCGAGGAAATAAATACCATTGAAGTAGCTACAGCGGATTTGTCAGTTAAAATCGAAGATTGTATCAAGAGTAAAAGAGTAGTTGACTTTTTAAAATGTAAAGTTAAACTAAATCATTACAAATTGAGAGTCAATATGTTGAGCAATTTTAAAGTAAGTGAAGAAGTTAAAAAGCAAATTGAACAAGCTAAACAGTCCCTGGTAGAATGTGACAATAGCCTAAAGAAAGTAGATGTAGATAAGGAGCTTGAATCAGGAATCGAACGTAAATTAAGTGAATCGGTAGAGGAAGAAGAGGAATTAGATTTCAATCTAAGGTCAAAATTAAATAGCTCAGTAGGGTCCAAAGAAGAATCAAGTAGTATTGAATCACACATGTTTGCTAAGTTGTCAAACCCTATTGAAAAACTGTTAAAATATTTAAAGCCAACTAATGGATTAAATGTAAAAGAACTTCTGGATTTTATCAGGACAATGCTAAAGTTAGATAAGGAATCAAACCTTTCTTATCGCCAAATCCTTGACACTGTCTTAGGGTATACAACTGGTCCCCTGTATGATAGGCTAGTAGAATGTAAACAAATGGGTAAATCTCTTGAAAGTGTGCATATTTTGCTACTAGATTATTTTGTACCCTCGGGACTAAGGGAGAGCCTAAAAAGGGAACTTGTTACTCGCCCGCAAAGGATGGGGGAACCCTTAAATATGTACATTTTGGAAGTGAAACAAAATTCAGAGCTGTTAAAAACATGTTTTTCTGAAAAGGACTTGGTTGATTTGATTAAAATAGGACTGAATCCAGAAACTAGAAGTCGTCTAGTCTTTGCAAGTAATCCTACAACATTTGAAGAGCTCAGTCAGTTGTGCATTCACGACCAAAATGTACGTTTTGAGGATTTTAGACGATGTAAGAATGTTAAGTTGCCGCCTTATCAAAATAGGAGTGCAAACGTGAATTTTTCCTCAACTCCTAGGAAGTGTTACTCGTGTGGAAAGCTAGGACACATTGCAAAATATTGTTATGCTCAGCGTAGTAGTAACAACAACGCTAACAAAAATCATTCTCAAAGCTCTAACACTAGGTTTGATCCAAAAAACGGGACTCAGGGGAGGGTTTCGACAGAACAAAATTAAATCGGGACCTCTCCCACTTTCCATCACTAGTGTTTTACAACCAAAAAAGAAGGAAACGTTTTCTTAATAATGTAGAAAAGAAGAAATTTAAACAAAAGGTGAAAAATGAGTTAATTTCTATAGTAGATAAACAGGAACAATGTTATAGTACTTTGCCTACATTAAAAGTAAGTTTTGGTAAGAAAGTGTTGGAAAAAGCGTTAATTGATACTGGAAGTTCAATAAATTTAATTAATGAGTTTATGCTGAGAAGATTAACATCAAGGAATATTGTAACTGAAATAACCCATGCGGACATTGATTGTAAAACAGCAGTAAATACAGCTATTGAAATAATAGGCAGGTGTAGGACGAAGATTAAGATAAATAAATTTTCTTGGTATATGGACTTTGTAATAGCTAAGAGCTTAGCCTGGAATGTAATACTCGGTGCAGACTTTATTAGAAAAAGCCAAATGTTGCTAAATTTAAGTGGAGACCGATATAGTTTTGGGTTTGAGCCGGATTGTAAGCTAGAGTTTGCAAGTAATGCGTCTGTGATTGTTCATAAGACTTCAGACAGTAAAATAAAAGTTGGATGTAACAAAGCGTTATCGGATGTCACTAAATTGATAACAGAATTCCCTAATGTGTTTACTGATAAAATTGGTGAAGCCTTAAATTTTGAGTACACAATTAAGCTCAAAGATAAGGACCCAGTTAATCTAAGACCTTACCAGCTTAACCCACATAAAATGCAGATAATGAAGGACTTAATAGACGACCTGCTTAAGCAAGGAGTAGTTGAACCTTCTCTGTCCAGTTACGCAAGTCCAACGTTTTTAGTAAAAAAACCAAACAGTGACAAATACAGGCTTGTTGTTAACTATTCCGAGCTAAATAAGAAGATAGAAAGAGTCAATTATCCTATAGGCGACATGCATGATATTTACCACTACTTACAAGGGAGTGAATACTTCAGCGTAATCGACTTATGCAACAGTTTCCATCAAATTAAACTAAGCGAAGATTGTAGGGACTACACAGCCTTTGTAACCCCTTTTTCACAGCTAAGATTTTGTAGGATACCCTACGGTCTACATTTAGGTTCCTCGTTGCTAAGTAGTTACATGAATGAAGTATTAGAAGGCATTAAATTTAAGTTTGTTATTAACTTTGTAGATGACTTGATTATATACTCGAAAACTTATGAAGAGCACATGATTCATTTAAGAGAAGTGATAACCAGATTAAATGCCCACAACTTGACTGTTAACCCGGAAAAAGCTAATTTTGTATTTAAAGAAATTAAGTTTTTGGGGTACTTAGTATCGAAAGACCAAATCAAAATCGATCCTGATAGAGTCACAGCAATAAGGGATTTTAGGCCACCTACAGATGCCAAAGCCCTCAGTCGATTTTTAGGCATGACAAATTATTGGTCAATGTTTATTCCAAAGTACGCGGACATTGCTGCGCCATTAAATGATCTACGGAGGAAAGACAAAACGTTT
The DNA here is from genome assembly GCF_028750875.1 of Macrosteles quadrilineatus. Classification (NCBI taxonomy): domain Eukaryota; kingdom Metazoa; phylum Arthropoda; class Insecta; order Hemiptera; family Cicadellidae; genus Macrosteles; species Macrosteles quadrilineatus. Next base: position 37,514,339 of record NW_026542595.1, read on the forward strand.
ACTTGGAACGAAAAATGTCAAATCAGTTTTGAGAAGCTTAAACAAAGTATAATCGAGCCTCCAGTATTGTCTATCCCAAATTACAACCTACCATTTATTTTACATTGCGACGCCAGTGACAGAGCCTGCGGAGCATGCCTTTTACAAAATCAGGACGGCATAAACCACCCAATAGCATTCTATTCTAAAAAATTCTCAGACAGCGAACAATGTTTATCGATATATGAAAAGGAAGCGCTCTCAATGGTTTGCGCAATCAACAAGTTCAGGAAGCTGTTAGAAATCAGAGAATTCACTCTTATCACTGATAACAGCGCACTAGCTTTTGTACTCTGTCACTTTAAGAAGTTAGGTAAGCTAGGGCGTTGGGTCGGTACGATTTTGTCTTTGCCATTTAAGATTGTACTAGTAAAGAGCCAAGACAATGTAATCGCTGATTTTTTATCGAGAATATTTGATAAGCATGACATGGAACCAGAAGTAAATGTAAATAATGTAAATAATATTGTAAATATAGATCTAAGTAAAATCAAACTAAATGAGTCAAAAATGCCAAGTGTACAGAAAGATTGTGACATAAACAAAGTAGTAAGTTTGTGTAACAATATCAAGGATTTCCCTCTAAGTTTTAAAGAACTAAAAGATTATCAGCAACAGGATCAGGAAGTAAGAAACATTGTATCGTGTTTGAAGAACGGTGAAGCTAAAGACAATTTTTCAATGAAGCAAGGAGTTCTAATGTATAAGAGTTCTAATAAGAGTGCAGAGAAAATTTATTTACCGGAAATGCTACTTGACATGGTTTTTAAATACTTTCACGATTCTTACATCGGTGGACACCTAGGTATTTTCAAAACTGTGAGGAAAATAAATCAGTATTTTTATAGGCCTGGATTAATACCGGAAGTGACAAAAAGAGTAAAAAGTTGTAAGCTGTGTGCACAAGGAAAACCCCCTAGGCGAGTATATAACGGACCTCTCATTACTTCAGTGTCTAACAATGCTATGGATAAACTTTATATTGACACCTATGGTCCATTGATAAGAACTAAAAATTTAAGTAAATATTTGTTGATTGTTGTGGATGACTATAGCAAGTTTACTTGGCTCTGTCCCCTGAGAGAATGTACTAGTAAATGTATCATTAAAGCGTTGGAAAATAACGTTTTTAAACACTTTTCAGTTTGCAAAGAAATAGTAAGCGATAACGCTAAATATTTCGTAAGCAGCGAGATTAAACGCTTTTTGTTCAACAAAGGAATAGTTCACCGGCTAACAATCCCGATGGTTCCTAGGCAAAACAAAAGCGAACGGTATCTCAGGAATTTGAAAGCAATGTTCCAAATCTTTTACCACAAAAATCAGAACCAGTGGGACGCAAATTTGGATGAGTTGCAGCTAGCAATGAACAGTGCTGTAAACGAAACTGTAAATGCAACACCTTTTGAGCTTATTTTTAATTTTAAGCCTAATAATCCGTTAACTAATGCATGGGGATTAAATGAACTAATGGATAGTGATGTAAATAAAGATAAATTAGCTATTAAGTTGTCAAGAGCCCTCAACAATGCAAGGAAAGCAATCGATCAGAATAGAAGAAGAACTTTATACTCGGAAGAAGTCAGTAAACATCCTTTTAGAAAAGGGTCAATTGTTTATCTAAAAACTTATCCTATGAGCAGTAAAGAAAAGAAATTTCAAAGTAAACATGCATTGCGTTATGATGGACCCTATAAAATATTATTATTCATTTCTGATGTCAGCTGTGTTGTGCAAAAGGTCAATGATCCGGACATTGTAAAAAGGGTGCATATTTCACAGCTAAAAATGTAAACAGTAAAGTGGTTTTTATTTAATTTGCATAAACAGAAGAAATTATTTATTTACAAGTCTTTTATTTAATTTTGGTTAAAATGTTATTTATTGCAAATTAAAAGCAAGAGGATGTAAAATAAATCTATTGATCAATTTGTCAGTTTACATAATATACCAGAAGAAGTCTTTTGTTTTAACTACTTAACAGCAAGAAGTATGTTTAAAAATTAATTTTATCAAGAAGTAAAATAAATATTAAACATTAAAGGTCATGAAGATCTAAACAATTAATGCTTCAAGATTTATATAACAGATTATGTTAATAATCAAGGTTTGTCTACGGGCCTATTTAAGGCATTTCCTGAAGATTTAACCTCAAGATGTATTAAGTTGTTTTATTAGCAAGAAACGCAAGAGGAAGTTTATCTACTGGGTTAATAGAAGTATTTCCATAAGATGTAACTGAATGAAGTTAAATTATTTGCATGCATTAAAGAAGATATTTGTAATTGAAGTATGGATGAACACAAAATATGTATTGAGTAAACAAAAGCAAGATAAAATTTTGGATAAGGATGGTAAAGTTTTGGTATTCTGGTAAAATGGTATCATAACAATATGTATTTATAATTAATTTATAACATACCGATTGGAATAATGTAAATAAATAAAATCTTGCATTATCACAACGTAAACACAAGACACTTACCTCACACTTAACTACACTTTGCACTTACACTTGCACTTAAATTGACCTTGACTCTGGGGGGAAACTTTTCACTTAAAAAACAAACACACTTGTACTTCGCACACATTTGACACTTACTGATTGAGACAAACTTCCACTTCACTATACAATACACTAATTTCACTTCACACTTCTTTTGTGCGCACATTACTTGATTTACCCGTGGAAATGCAAGGTATTTTCTTGTTTTGCAGAATGTTTACAAGCTCGTAAATTTTCGTAGTATTTTTGTAGATTTATAAACGTTTTTTTTCAAGCTCCAAACGGTATGTTGACATTGAAGTAAAAGTTGTGTTAATTCTTGAGATCTGAAACAAATGAGTAACAAAGGATCAATTTCTTTTATTGAAACAAGTTCAGTTGAGTAATAAATAGTATGATTTGAGTTATTTTATATGGAGAATAAACAATTCCAAATGCCAATAAATTGTTCGTTTGTTTTAATTATTGCAAGAATATTAAGTTTTAGTTTTGGATGTAAAAAAAAAAATACAGGAAAGCAAACAATAAATTGAAAGATAATATCCTTTTTAATTTGAATAGTAAATCAAAATCAATTGAAATCTATGGCAAAATGATTGATGTTTAGTAAATGTTTGGGAAAAATTATTAATGTACATTGTAAAATGTTTTAGAAGCTATACTTATCTGATGCCGTGTAGAGCTGTGCGTTGGAGCTGTATACAGATTTGTCCTGTCGTAGCTGAGGCACCAAACAATCCCCAACTTGAAGTTGTTATCTACACTCCTGGTCAAGAAACGTCCTCGGCCGACACTGATAAGCAGAGGAATCCCAACGTTGCCAGCTTTATTGCGGTATTGCCAAATCGAACGTAGTGAGTTAAAATCTCATGAACACTTAAGCTCCAAAATTTTATATGATTTTATTTTATTTTTATCGTCGTTGTATTATGAAGAATGAAGATTGTTATATTTTTACCTTTGAAATTGTTCTAACAAATTGTATTAAATTTTTTTATTAGTTAACTAACAGTTTTAGGGGGGGGAGAATTGTACCATATTGTACAATATTTCAATAAATTTCAAGTCGAGAGTAGCAAAACATGTAATGGCAAGGCAAGAATGGTTTCAGCCAATCAGATTTCATCTTTGGTAGAATGTTCTGGAAGCTGGTCTTCCTCGTATATAAGCCCGGTGACCACGTGTCTCGGTCTTAGTTCGTTCTTGTTTCATCTGCAATTAAGTAAAATCTCTCAGTTGTGCCTTTTTATGTAGTGTGTTTGGTTAAACCCCAATTTGGGTGAGTAAATTTAATTTTATTAAGTAGGACTAAATTAATCTTGCCTTGCCAACCAAAACAATCATTTAAAGAAATTAAAACCTTTTGTTAAAAATTTGTAAAACGTTAAATAACTTGCTCAAACTATAAAAGTTTAATTCTGATTAATCATGTATAGTAAATAAATTTGTCTTTAAAAGAATTTTTAAAAAGGAACTATTAAACTAAATATCTAGAGAATATTAAATCAATTGTTTGTTTTCAGGGTTTTATTATTATACTACTATTTTGATACCAATCTATGTATTTGAAAAATGAGGATTTAATAAACCGAAGTATTATTCTATTTGAATGAAGAAGTTTTTATTTGATGAATCCTGAAGAAGAGTATTTTATTTTATTTTATCAATGTAAATTTAAGTTGTACTGCAAGTAGAAACAAGCGGTACATAACTAATACATTATGAGTGTCTACAAGATCTGGTTTATCCTAAAATCGGTTCTAAACACTGGTAAATGTTCTTTTTCAAGTTAAAAAAATCAAGTTCAGTCATACATTCTTGTCCAAAATAATGTCCTTGCGTTTATAGTGTAGGTGTGAAGTCAATTTTAACAATTTTATTCGCCCCAAACAATGTAATTTGTTGAAAGCTCTGTTAAATTTAATGTTTGATGGACCGTCTGAAAAAAATCCCCGCTAATCAGCCTTAAATCCTAACTTATACAATAAACGTTTGCGTGCACAATAATAATAATATAAAAACGGCTATAATGATTTCCTCTTAATTGTTAGAAATATCTTAGTTTTGGATTAAACACAATATCTATGATAGGCTCTGTTCGGATAAAACTTATTTTTCGTCAAAACTTTAATTGCAATTTCAACATTCTTAACATTCTTGCCCTTAGGGACATACACTACAGTAAGATGTTAATCTTACTAATTGTCATTCCGTTCTTTTAATCTTATATTATCTATCTTATGTGGTACCTTATAGTTAAAATGTTGTCTGTGCGTATGCGTTGCCAAGTAGCTATGACGTTTTTATGGATTAAAATGTAAAATGTAAACAAAAATATAATAAACGGATATAACAAACCATCTACAGCATACTAGCAAATTCGAAATAAAAAAACGAATCTAACGGGCCTAAGATTGTGTGACTCTGATATACACCAAAGAGGCAGCTGCTGAAATTACAACCACTTTATTTTTAGACAGTATATCAAATACTATAGTTTTCTACCTGCAAATAAATGTAATTATTTGTTTTCTCAAAGCATTTAAAACAAACAAATAATCGATTCAAACATAATAATCAATTCACAGACTAAACTCCAGGACTGCCAACTGCGTCACTGCGTCCGTTGTCTCTCTCTCTCTCAAAGTTGTTCAAAACATGACAAACCACTCTAGGCCTATGTCTGAAGTGCTTGAACCTAAAAACCAATGTTTGGCAACCTCTGTATAAGACATTGGCACCACGTGAGTAGTGGAGGTACATAGTGTACAAAGCAAAATAAAAAAGGCTAACATGAAGAGCAGAACCAATTTAAAACTTAAAAAATACCTACAAACAAGGAACAGTAATGAAAAATATACTGTATAAACCAACAAAAATAAGTTGTAGGGTAAAATGTAAGTGATAAATAGAATAGTATACAACAACAAAAAAAACACTTTAGAAGTTAGTTGTTTTATATGCCAAGTAAGCCTAGAATACTTACATTTTAGTAACAAATAAACAAAAACTAACATTTTCAAACATACGGTATCATAGGGAGACTATGATACTACACAAGTCCATTTTAAATAGATCGTAAATGATCAACTAAAACCTTAAATTGAATGTCCTTAAAAATAGCATTGAGGAATGAAGGGAATTCGGGGTGAAACTCTGTGTTAAAATAATTGTAATAACTATTTAACTTTCTCTTTTTTACCCAAATAATAAGTATATCAAAATTCACCTTCTAGCTAATCGGGAAGCTAAAACTCTGTGATAAATGAGTCAGTGAGGGAGGACATAAGGGAAGAAGTGTTTAGAAGAAGCCAATTCCTTCAATATTAAATGGATTGATTAAATTTTTAGACATACTCTACTGACAAAACAGACAGAAAGGTCAGTATGATTTGAAAGTTCTGATGGTAATTCTAAACGTAAAGGGTGTTGAATTATTATTCCCCCCTACGATGAAGAGTATGCTATCCTAGTAAATTACATGAACAACTAAAACACTAAAAGAGTAAAAATTATTTAATCATTAATCATTTAAGAACTTAAAAAACTATAATACTCTGTTAGCTGGACTAGTTTGAAGTCTAATATTTACCTCACGTTGTCCTGGGAACGCACAGAAGTAAGTCACTGTGATGATAAACTGCAGTTCTCTACTCTAGGCTCAGTGTCACTATGTATCATCACCTTATCATAAAAAACATTCGTTGAGTTTAAGTTTCTTGGATGTCGTCAACACTCAAGATGCAATATATATTTTGTTTTGTTAGTAATACGCCATAAATTGAATAATTTATCATAACATTTTTGAATACAACATCTGAATGTAATTACTTGGATTGAAGTAAACCTTTAAGGAAAGACATTCAACAAAACGGCAGAGGGTTGAACTTCAAAGGGAGAAGTAATTTTATCAAAGGTACGATTGTCTTTGTTATATGTTTACATTATGACCGGCATATTTATTGTAGATTCTTTATCAATAGCATGTAAATATAAATGGATTATTCTACAAACGGATAATATGGTAACGAATTGCATGACGAAAAATACTACTCCATTTCTGTAGTTTTATAGTAGTTACACTAGGATGATATTATTATCAGGATAACATTATGCATTTCTCAATAAAATAAAACCTTTTAACATTAATAAAGAATAAGCTTGCTATTCACTTACATTTTATTTCACGTTTGCTTGATTATCACATGGTGTATTTTATCAGACGAAAATACAAGTAAGAGGTTGGACGCAACAATACAAGTCGCGGAAACAAGTTTGGAGAAATGTCGACTTCTGACAGGTGTTTTATTTGGCAAAGAACAATAAATCCTACAGTTTCGAACATTATTGCAACGTTTAAGTTTGGTAAGGAAAATTGGTTTGGATTGGGAAAACTAAGTTATTCGTTCGAGTTTTAAATGGCTTTACTAAAATGCATTGACAGTGTCTTGGAAGTCCAAGAGCAAGTTGGTGATATCGAATTGGCTAAGGGAATTTGATACTATTAATAATAATTACGAACCTAATAGTAAGATAATGAAACGATGATGGGAAATCACCAAAGTTTATATTCTGGTAATCATCCAGAACTATGCCAACACATAATTATAGTTTATAAAACTTAAATTGATTATGTGAGTAAGGCTGGTAAAATAGAGAGAGTAATGAGCTGCAGTTTAGCGAGACAGTGTTTATCCAGCATTACGTGATCTTGTATTTAGTCATTCTACTTTTTAAATGAATAACTACACGTCTGCGAGTGGTGCTGGGACAACTACACGTCTGCGAGTGGCGCTGGGACAATAGATAAGAGAGAGTGATGAGGTACAATGTAGCGAGCCGAGACTCTTAGTCAAGCCTCAGCGGAGTGTTTATCCAGCATTACGTGACCTCGTAAGCTAATCATACTACTGGTTGACTGAATAACTACACGTCTGCGAGTGGTGCTGGGACAACTACACGTCTGCGAGTGGCACTGGGACAATAGATAAGAGAGAGTGATGAGGTACAATGTAGCAAACCAAGATTCTTAGTCAAGTTTCAGCGGAGTGTTTATCCAGCATTACGTGACCTCGTAAGCTAATCATACTACTGGTTGACTGAATAACTACACGTCTGCGAGTGGTGCTGGGACAACTACACGTCTGCGAGTGGCACTGGGACAATAGATAAGAGAGAGTGATGAGGTACAATGTAGCGAGCCGAGACTATTAGTCAAGCCTCAGCGGAGTGTTTATCCAGCATTACGTGACCTCGTAAGCTAATCATACTACTGGTTGACTGAATAACTACACGTCTGCGAGTGGTGCTGGGACAACTACACGTCTGCGAGTGGAACTGGGACAATAGATAAGAGAGAGTGATGAGGTACAATGTAGCAAACCAAGATTCTTAGTCAAGTTTCAGCGGAGTGTTTATCCAGCATTACGTGACCTCGTAAGCTAATCATACTACTGGTTGACTGAATAACTACACGTCTGCGAGTGGTGCTGGGACAACTACACGTCTGCGAGTGGCGCTGGGACAATAGATAAGAGAGTGATGAGGTACAATGTAGTGACCCAAGATTCTTAGTCAAGTTTCAGCGGAGTGTTTAAATAGCCTAACGTGACCTCGGATTTAGCCATTCTACTTTTTAAATGAATAACTACACGTCTGCGAGTGGCGCTGGGACAATAGATAAGAGAGAGTGATGAGGTACAATGTAGTGAACCAACACTGTTAGTCAAGTCTCAGCTGAGTGTTTATCCAGGATTACGTGACCTTGCAAACTAAGATATTCTACTTATAACATTTATTTTCATATAGTTTAAATGTTCTGAATGACAAGTTATGCTATTTACTGGAATTAGTATTTTCACTAGCTTTTTTACTAAAATATTCGTCGTACGCTTTTATTGACTTTGAATAGAATTATATTAATATTGTGAGTAACAACAGACACAGTTACAGCAATAATGTAAACTGATGAATAAATGTAACGACTTTCATTTAGCTATTGAATTGCCAATTTATTTTTACCATGAAATAATCTAATAATAAACTTTATTGACATTAGGTAGAAAAGAATTATTGACTTTCTGATTCTTGAAATGACTGTTCGAGTGTGATTTTAACCAGATAAAATCAAGTAATATGCAGGTAGTACGAATGTTGAAAATCCAAAAAAAAAACAACAGTAAAACCAACAGAGACATATAAAATAAAATTCACTTTTTCTAAGTTTTTTAATTTATTTTTATTAATAACTTTGTATTCTAATTAAGTATAGGTTAACTGTTCCGAAATTTCTTAAACAATGAATAAAATATAAATGTTAAAAGTATTTAAAAAGTTTTGCTGTAATGCAATAGTATTAGTCTACGTACCAATTGGTATATTCCTAGTTTTCCTTATCTCAAACTTCGATTGCTTGTATCTAATTATATTTTAGTGAAAGGATTTACAGTTAAATTAAAAATATTAAATACACTCATTTAAAATGTAGAGCTGCTGATTACAGGGGAGTTAAAACTGTAAAAGGTCATAACCTTTACATTCTTTAAGTGAATATCTTTTAAGTGTTCATACTTACTTAAAACTATTATATTATTCTACTCAAGCGAACTCTACGCAAAAATATTTTGAATTTAAACTATAGTAAAACATAGCAAACTGTAAGGTTAAAAGTCACACAAAAAAGAAAGCTCAGTAATAAGGGCATCTTCACTTGATAGCTTAATGTTACAAGGCCTTATTACGGTGTCCTTTATCGCAGCAGTTTAGGGACAGTTAATGGACCGTCAGATTAAATGTTCTGTTACACTTTCCGGAAGTTCCTATTGAACAGCTTATTTATACTCTATACAAGTTATCTATAGTCTATATATTTTTACATAGATAAACAATTTGAATCATACTTTTTCGTTTGGCAGTAGTATGGATGCAATAAATCACAACCACTCCATTGTCATTAGACAATATTTACAAAAATCCTCAGTGTTTTCATAACAGTAATATTATATGAATAAACAAACCCGTATTTTATTTAAACTGTAAACCAGTTTCAAACCTGTGTTTGAAAAAAACTCAGGCCTACACCAAAAAACCAATAAATGGTTTGAAAGTGAAACAAAATTTAAAAACGCGTTCTACTGTTTAAATACATTTTTTATGTTGAGAGATAATAACAAATCAAAACCTATAACCAACTTGGATGTTTGAAATAACTTTACAAGAGCTTCGTTGAAAGTATTGGTTGCAAGTGTTTAGGGTAATGTTACCAAACGTAAAAGAAAAGAATGTTACCATACAACTCTGATCCGAGGCAGGAAAGACTTCAACCCTCCATACACGGCTCGACATGTTGGAAGACATGTCTGCTGACTCATCCGACTCCGACCGCGTCGGACCGTTAAAGCCTCGGTCGGAACACTGGTCGGATAGTGTATGGTAACATCCAGACTTGACAGAGTTGGCAGACGGACCGCAGACCGGACATGTCTGCTGAGATGTCGGACCGTGTATGGTAACATCCAGACTTGACAGAGTTGGCAGACGGACCGCAGACCGGACATGTCTGCTGAGATGTCGGACCGTGTATGGTAACATCCAGACTTGACAGAGTTGGCAGACGGACCGCAGACCGGACATGTCTGCTGAGATGTCGGATCGTGTATGGTAACATCCAGACTTTACAGAGTTGGCAGACGGACCGCAGTCCGTACATGTCTACTGACTTGTCGGATCGTGTATGGTAACATCCAGACTTGACAGAGTTGGCAGACGGACCGCAGTCCGTACATGTCTGCTGAGATGTCGGATCGTGTATGGTAACATCCAGACTTGACAGAGTTGGCAGACGGACCGCAGACCGGACATGTCTGCTGAGATGTCGGATCGTGTATGGTAACATCCAGACTTTACAGAGTTGGCAGACGGACCGCAGTCCGTACATGTCTGCTGAGATGTCGGATCGTGTATGGTAACATCCAGACTTTACAGAGTTGGCAGACGGACCGCAGACCGGACATGTCTGCTGAGATGTCGGATCGTGTATGGTAACATCCAGACTTTACAGAGTTGGCAGACGGACCGCAGTCCGTACATGTCTACTGACTTGTCGGATCGTGTATGGTAACATCCAGACTTGACAGAGTTGGCAGACGGACCGCAGACCGGACATGTCTGCTGAGATGTCGGATCGTGTATGGTAACATCCAGACTTGACAGAGTTGGCAGACGGACCGCAGACCGGACATGTCTGCTGAGATGTCGGATCGTGTATGGTAACATCCAGACTTGACAGAGTTGGCAGACGGACCGCAGGCCGTACATGTCTACTGACTTGTCGGATCGTGTATGGTAACATCCAGACTTTACAGAGTTGGCAGACGGACCGCAGACCGGACATGTCTGCTGAGATGTCGGATCGTGTATGGTAACATCCAGACTTTACAGAGTTGGCAGACGGACCGCAGTCCGTACATGTCTACTGACTTGTCGGACCGTGTATGGTAACATCCAGACTTTACAGAGTTGGCAGACGGACCGCAGTCCGTACATGTCTGCTGAGATGTCGGATCGTGTATGGTAACATCCAGACTTTACAGAGTTGGCAGACGGACCGCAGTCCGTACATGTCTGCTGACATGTCGGATCGTGTATGGTAACATCCAGACTTGACAGAGTTGGCAGACGGACCGCAGACCGGACATGTCTGCTGAGATGTCGGATCGTGTATGGTAACATCCAGACTTGACAGAGTTGGCAGACGGACCGCAGTCCGTACATGTCTGCTGACATGTCGGATCGTGTATGGTAACATCCAGACTTGACAGAGTTGGCAGACGGACCGCAGTCCGTACATGTCTGCTGACATGTCGGATCGTGTATGGTAACATCCAGACTTGACAGAGTTGGCAGACGGACCGCAGTCCGTACATGTCTGCTGACATGTCGGATCGTGTATGGTAACATCCAGACTTTACAGAGTTGGCAGACGGACCGCAGACCGGACATGTCTGCTGAGATGTCGGATCGTGTATGGTAACATCCAGACTTGACAGAGTTGGCAGACGGACCGCAGACCGGACATGTCTGCTGAGATGTCGGATCGTGTATGGTAACATCCAGACTTGACAGAGTTGGCAGACGGACCGCAGGCCGTACATGTCTACTGACTTGTCGGATCGTGTATGGTAACATCCAGACTTTACAGAGTTGGCAGACGGACCGCAGTCCGTACATGTCTACTGACTTGTCGGATCGTGTATGGTAACATCCAGACTTTACAGAGTTGGCAGACGGACCGCAGGCCGTACATGTCTGCTGACATGTCGGACCGTGTATGGTAACATCCAGACTTTACAGAGTTGGCAGACGGACCGCAGTCCGTACATGTCTACTGACTTGTCGGATCGTGTATGGTAACATCCAGACTTTACAGAGTTGGCAGACGGACCGCAGTCCGTACATGTCTACTGACTTGTCGGATCGTGTATGGTAACATCCAGACTTTACAGAGTTGGCAGACGGACCGCAGTCCGTACATGTCTACTGACTTGTCGGATCGTGTATGGTAACATCCAGACTTTACAGAGTTGGCAGACGGACCGCAGTCCGTACATGTCTACTGACTTGTCGGATCGTGTATGGTAACATCCAGACTTTACAGAGTTGGCAGACGGACCGCAGTCCGTACATGTCTACTGACATGTCGGACCGTGTATGGTAACATCCAGACTTTACAGAGTTGGCAGACGGACCGCAGTCCGTACATGTCTACTGACTTGTCGGATCGTGTATGGTAACATCCAGACTTTACAGAGTTGGCAGACGGACCGCAGTCCGTACATGTCTACTGACATGTCGGACCGTGTATGGTAACATCCAGACTTTACAGAGTTGGCAGACGGACCGCAGTCCGTACATGTCTACTGACTTGTCGGATCGTGTATGGTAACATCCAGACTTTACAGAGTTGGCAGACGGACCGCAGTCCGTACATGTCTACTGACTTGTCGGATCGTGTATGGTAACATCCAGACTTTACAGAGTTGGCAGACGGACCGCAGTCCGTACATGTCTACTGACTTGTCGGATCGTGTATGGTAACATCCAGACTTTACAGAGTTGGCAGACGGACCGCAGTCCGTACATGTCTACTGACATGTCGGACCGTGTATGGTAACATCCAGACTTTACAGAGTTGGCAGACGGACCGCAGTCCGTACATGTCTACTGACTTGTCGGATCGTGTATGGTAACATCCAGACTTTACAGAGTTGGCAGACGGACCGCAGTCCGTACATGTCTACTGACTTGTCGGACCGTGTATGGTAACATCCAGACTTTACAGAGTTGGCAGACGGACCGCAGTCCGTACATGTCTACTGACTTGTCGGATCGTGTATGGTAACATCCAGACTTTACAGAGTTGGCAGACGGACCGCAGTCCGTACATGTCTACTGACATGTCGGACCGTGTATGGTAACATCCAGACTTTACAGAGTTGGCAGACGGACCGCAGTCCGTACATGTCTACTGACTTGTCGGATCGTGTATGGTAACATCCAGACTTTACAGAGTTGGCAGACGGACCGCAGGCCGTACATGTCTGCTGACATGTCGGACCGTGTATGGGGGGGGGGTTTAAGTCTTTTCATTTTTTACCAAGATTTAACCTCGCAGTGAAGCTTTGGCTCACAATTAGATCTAAGAGAGATCTCATCACAAAACCTCAACCTCTCGCTCATGTACCTCTCGCTACCTGAGAGTGAGGACCTTGTACATCAAGGTTAGCAAAGATCCCATACCAACAATGTCGCCATGACCGGAAATATGACATTTATACCAAAACGCGTTTGTTTCGCAGTTGTTGAACTACTTTTCATCAGAATGACTTCACCGTTGAGACCAAAGGCTGTTAAAGTGAAGTTTAAATTCCCCGGTGCAAATAATCTGCAAAATAATTTGGCATAGACCCCTCAACCAGTGAATATTGTTATATATTTGGTATAAAATTTATGGCTTACTATCCAAGAAGACGACTAGAATTTTAATATTTTCATACTCCAATAAGCATTGGCCATCAAATGAGATTATTACGATACCTATGCATAAGTATGGTCATACTGCAAGTGTAATTATTAGCTATCATCCATATGTAGGTGTAAGGTATAGTTTCGTACGTACATATCATAACAAGATAAGATTCATACACACTTATGATTAAAAACTACAAGACCAAGTTGGCTCCCTTTTGAGGCACTTCATTATCTCTTTGGTGACAACTTGATATCTCACTTTATGGTAAACTTTACCATAACACTTTATGGCAGCCTCTGCAAACTCTTGCAACCAACAAAATTCTTTTCCATTTTTATTTATTGGCTTCTCCTTAAACAATTCTGTTCATAAAAATTTAAACTAATATTTACTCCAATTTTTTATATAATCTTTAAACTTATCTTTATCTTTACACGTTCCCATAGCACATAGTAAATTTTTATTTAATCTTAAACTTTTTCTTCTATTTCAAATTAGCTCAAAAATATATATAATTTTTAACAACTCGAGTCTACGCACAGACCACTGAGGTCCATGTAGACTCATTTCCTTATCTATTACATTAGTTATTATTCAAGCCGGAGCAAACATTCAACTAGTATTTAAGTTTTTACTATTATAACTTTATAAATTTAATTTTACTAGAATTAATTTACGTAATCAATTTACTCTATAATGCTTCAAGACTATATATATTTGTATTTTATTTTTTTGAAAAATTGTAAATTTTTATATATTGTGGAAATAAAATCGATTTGATTTGATTTGATTTTCACTCTCATACATTGTGACCTAACCGATATAGGTCTATAAAGTACAAGAAATATATCAGTCTATTGCTCTAATTTCATAACTATCAGAGATTAATTTTATCAAATAATTTTTGTTGTTGTTGTATTAAGTCAAATAATAACAGTACAGTTTGTATTCATAACTGTAAAATTTAAATCTGTTTATGATAATTCTTGAAAACTGTAATATCCCTAAACATACTATAAATATATATATTTACAACAAATTTCTAATTATGGATTTATGTAATAAGTAAAATATCTTGCTTGCGATAATGCAAAAATTAACTGCGGTTACCTAAGCATTTTGTAGTTTTGATTATACCTAAAAGTGACTCGACAAAATAAAATGTATAATTACTACCAATGATTTACTTAATTACCCTAGTAAATTGTGTTAGCACCCTAAAGAAAACAATACATCAAAACAAACAAAAATAATAAAGTAAGCTACAAATTTCAGTTGAAGAGAGAGTCTCGAAGATACGACTAAGAGTCCCTTGGTCGTTATTGAAACATGAGCACGCTGATTTGTAATTAGAATCTGTACCATTGTCGAGCTAATTCGTCAAAAAGTACTAATCCAAGCTTTGAGCAATCTTATCCTTTGATGACAGGTTTAGTTCCAATATTATACAATGATCATTATATCGACTCATCATGTTGTAACACGTCATAGAGAAACTATACGAATTTTGACATTAAGTCAATATAGTTGATTGTTTATCAGAAGAATGCTGAAATACAAATACTACATCATAAATGGATTGTTCCTCAATAATATGATATTGTAATATTAATTTACGTTCCATTTGAACCAAACCAAAATAGCAAGACCCAAAAAGTATCTCAAAAACTATTTATTAAGAAAAAAACAATAGACTATTACGACTATTATCAGTCATAACCAATTTACAGTCCATCCTTTCAAGGGTTTTTATGTTCTGTGTCAACCACAAGACCCAAAAAATATTGAGAGTTCTGATTCCTGATTATTCAGATGCAATTGCAATAAGTTCTTCGTGTAACTATTAAAGGAAGTGGCATTTTTTAATATTTTATTCTAAAATCAAATATAATATCAACGATGAATGTTTGAAAGTTGAACCTGTGTAAAAAAAAACGTGCAAACCTTTGTTCAAGCCAACCCCACGATAAAATAATCAAGGGGTTTTTTTACGGTATAACAAACAAAAATCATTGTGTATTTATTTCCAAAGTTCTTACGCAGTACCGTACAGTACCGTAACAAAAATAGTATAGCATTAATAGTGGTAGTATTTTGTATAGGTCGCCATTCAAATAATCTAATCCAACCTAATAGTGTAATGCTTCTTAACCTAATCAAGCATATTACAATATTGAGATATATATTAAACAAATTACAATTATAAGCATAAACCTGATGTATTATTGAATTATAAGAGACGACCTTTATTGGTTATATCCAAGGAAAACTGCTGAGACGAAAGAACTTTATATTGACTTAATTAAGCTTTAATTGAGCTTTAACTTTAATTGGCTTTAAACTTTACTCATTATTCCCAAGACTCAACAATGAAAAATAAGAAAAATAGCGTTAGTATAAGTTTAGTATTAAAAATTATACCTACTAATTTTAATTCAATACAATTTCGCTGTAAAATTTGTTTTAAATTAACTTCGATATGATTTAAAATCGTGTTAGCAAACTTTTGTGTGTGTTGGTGTTGGTTGGTTCCCACACATTTGAATTTCTTAAAGAAACTTACAAAAAATACTTGTTTTCATGTTTAGACTACTCTTTACTTCCTCCTCTTATACCATAGTATATGGAGAAAGTATTGTTTTCGTCAAAATTTTCGAGTTTAAGTTTTGAGTGGATATATTCGTTTTGGGCCCCCCTGGACCCAAAAAAGTTGTTTTCGAAGTGATGTATGTATGTGTGTGTGCGCGCGTGTGTGTGTGTGAGTGTGTTACCAGGTTCAGTACCGGCCGTCACACTTCTCTGTACGTAGAGTCTCCAGACACACGGGAGTGAGTGTGTTAATTCAATTTCTTTCCATCCATTCTTAACTTCTGCGTATCACCCCTTGAATGAGGGTATATTACTGTATTTATTTTTTGGCCGGTTTGTGATAAGCCGCTTGGTGTAAATGCGAGGCGATTTGTTTAATAATCCGTGATATTTGTTACTTCTGTGTTTGTCAATGTATGTTATTTATTTCGGCTATTTATTTATTTTAATGTATAGGCTATTAAATTAGCCTATTTTAAATAATTATTTTCCCTTTTAATCTACTTTGTGAACAGAACTCGTTACAGAGTGTTTAACTGAGTTTACTTATATTCAATTTTGGCACCCCAAAAATTAAAAATTCAACAAATATTTCAACTGCTTATATTTTTTATTCTGTTGTCCATTTGAGTTGAGGTTTGCGGCATTGTGTTATACTATCAAAGACCTTTAACTTTATTACCATCAACCTATGCTTACCTTAAAGCTTTTCTTCTGTCTCCTAGTGGGCTGTCCCCCCGAGGGGGTGGCGTATCACTGAATAATGTGTTAATATAATTGTTATGTCCAGTGACTCTTTTCATGTTTTGTAGCTATATCTTTATCATTTCTTGTAATATTTAGCTGCTCCGGGACTTTTTAACTCTATAACCACGCACTTAAACAATATTTTAAAGAGGACCATTCATGTTTAAAAATTGTTATCGTAGATCACTTTTGTAAATAACGTATATAGTGCTAAACCACCTGGCTTCCGATATACTTAACTAAAACAAAAAACTAACTGATTTTAAAGTTGACGGTCAAAACGGTGTAACCTTTTACCATACATTGCGGGTACTATATTGAGCAGTTCGGAATCATAAGTTAGCTTCAATTTTGGGTGTTTTATGTACAGTAACTATGTTATTAATGTTTGACATTGTAGATTAATGAAGAGTTTTAATACATCTATTGTCTTATCACACCAAATATTCTTATTTATAAAGGTTATCTGCTAGGAATGTTGGGTTGTGCACTACACCATTTAATTACATGCAAGTGTTAGCAATTAACTTGCTTGACATCACTGTAGCTTCGTACGTTTGGAACTAACAGTCGGCTGTGTTAAAAACTACAAAATTTCATTCCAGCCATTTTTTGTTCACATATCAGTAACACATTTAAAAATATCATGGATAAAAATAAGTTTACCGTATCGTTTAAGACGAACAATATACTTGGTTCTATTGAAAGAGTAACCTTCCGTATATCTTCCGTAATTCCGTAAGCCCAAAATTTGACAATTAATTTGTGAGCGAACGGGAGGCCGTAGAAAGCTGGGAGAGGTCTCATTTCTATGGTCTGGACATGAAATGTAGGGGAAAATTATTCATTTTTCTTAATTATGGTGTTACATAACCACAATTATTCAGACATCAATCATAATATGGAAGTTTTACATTTCACAGAGGACAGTTTAACCAGAAACACATATGAAGAGTTTAAATATACAGAGCAGTTAAAACTGCTGATAAGAAGCCAGATACAGATGTCACAGACCACTTTGACCGCCAGTCTAGACTTTACTTCAGCCCGGTCACGTTAGATTTTGTTTCGTTTTTTTTTGTAAACGTGTGTCCATTCGTGTACCGTATGTGTTTTATTTATTGAAATCTGTTAACAACCTTCGAATGAAGTGGTTATCTGACATCTTGAGGCCTGATAATGGTTCAGAATGGCCGATACTAGTTGCCCAAACAGCAACAAAGGATTACTATATGCAGATATTTTTAACAATTTTAAGTCAAACGCAAAGCCAGAGTATAACTGCAATGAGCATTTTATACCTTATATGCCAAATCCGTACGCAGGACGGGTACTCTGCTAGTATTCATAAACAAGCAAACTACAACAGTTTTTTCCATAAAATGGTGATGGGAATTTTAAACTTAATTTTTTAAAATTTTCTCCACACCCAATAATTGTACAAAAATATTTTAATGTACTAAGTTATTAGTTTTTTTTTTTAATTGTTTCATTCCACTCATGTTAAGTCTGATTCGGGTATTGGAGCAAAAACCATACTTTTTCGCAAGCACACTTGCCATCATGTTACCGCGCTCATTAACTCGTCGATTATACTAGTAATTAATGGATGTAATAGGGCCTAAATCGAAAGCTGTCGATGTTAATTGTATAAATTCGTGTACGATTCAGTACAGCTCCACTGCTTTCAACATGAAGATCTTCCTTTTTATTTTTGAGATGTCCGTGCCGGTAAGTGTAGCCATCCTTTGTCGTTAGTTTGCTCGATTTATCTTAACAGACTCCCATGATTTATATTTCCGTTAATTATTTTATTACAAAATCTAATGTATCTCAAAAGTTGATTTACATTATTTGTTACAAAATATGATCGATGATATGCTTTGTAAAATATAATAAGTACCAAGTAATCACGTATCAAGATAAACTGTACCTTCAAGATCCAGTGGTTGTTTTTACATATTGTTCTCATTGCTTTTGTCTGCCATGTGAAAACCTTCTTAATATTTCTTTTCCCTCTCCGGCATACACCCCTCCTCATCCGGAACTTTCCTGAATTCGCAATGCCATTTGGATTTGGGCTTTAACTATATATGCTATCAGAATAAAGTTAGATGTTAGATGTAAAGAGACCAAGATTTGGAATTACAAGTTTTACAAAAAAGGTAATAGATCCTAACGCCGCGTGCCGTACACGTACACAAAATTGAAAAATAGTTTTTTTTTACTAAACAAGTAAATTTTACTAGACCTAAAACGAATATTTTTTCAGGCATGTCTAGTATGGGAGATAGGTGCAGAACCAGGTGCAGAGGTGAGGAGCTGGTTTTATATTAAGTTTTGTTCAACTATTTTTGCGTGTAAAAATATATTAAATATAAACAGAGCCCGTATCATTTTATCGGGTTAATAAATGTAAAAGTGTGTTTAATCAAGTGTTTCGTAACAGAAGAATATTTTTGAATAGGAGAGTTATATAATTTTCCTTTTAGGAAGTTTTAAATTAAGTGTTTATATTGTTTTTTGACATACCACATTTCAGGATGTTGCTCAGTACAGTTTTTATTCAAATCATACCTATTTCTAGATCAGTGTTGACACCCTTGAGTAATTTGTATTTTTATATTTGTTTACTAGCTTATCAATTATTGAGTTTTTATATCCATTACATATGGCGAATTATGATGTTGAGCTCTTTTTTAGAGATATATTGATTACGTTATAGGGAAATTAATACGTAAACGAAGCTATTACAAGCATTCGTGGGTTTTGCTAATGTTCCCACATAGGAAAAAAGCTACTACTGATGACCCAGACCAGAGATTAAAGAGTCGCTTTTAAAGCGTTGAATAGGGTTTGAATCTCGCCGTGTTGCTACGTCGTGCAGCACGGGGATCCCGGCAATCCCCATTTCCCAGAGAGCGAGATAGAGTTGCAGTGGGCCTGCACTGCAGCGACCACCGACCTAGGAGGATTCTCCTAGCCATCGACCAGCAGCCCATGTGTTTGTAGCATCTGCTACTCTATTCTAATCTAGCGCCCGTCTAGTCTTTTAATCTCTGCTTAGAGTCAACCAATTCTTGTTGAATGTTTTTCATCTTTTATTTACATTTTATTTATCTCATTTGTCAAAGGATTGTACTCAAACACTTTATCGTGTATTATCAAACAATATGCAGATGTATTTGCTGGCACATTTTCTGCAGTTTCAATCTCTAATTTAATATCAACAATTCCTTCCTTCGTTTCGTTCTGTCTAGAAAAATCTATTACAATTAGTGGATATTTCTTCATAATTTTTTAAGTTATAGAAAAATACTGGGATTTTCTTTTGTTACTTTATAGTTTAAATTACAATAATTGTGGGCAGCTCCACGGTATCGGCCAGATGAATGACAGTGATATCTCACCCTATCAAAATATAGAGGATTTTCGCAAATGTGACAATGTGTTGAGTTTTGGAAAGATGCCTCTTGCTCAGGAGCCATTACAAGGGGAATATATATTGCCATTTGACTTTTAATGAAGTCATAAGTATCAAACAACCTTTTGAAAAACACATCCGTAACATTTGCACCACTATATAACTCTTCAGAAATAATCTTAGAATCTCTCACTATAACAAATGCAAATCCTGATGAAGTTTGGTTGTTAGAGTTTATAAAACATTCAAAATCTGCATAAATCACAAATGGGGCTTTAATTTCATGATTTAATTTGGAGGGGGGAGAATTGTGTATTTTGCATTTTAAACAACTACTTAACATACCAGACAACATATAAAAAATTTAGAACTACCGGACCGTTTGCAAGTTAACCCCCCTATTTTTGTCTCTATTTACTAGACTATTACAGTCCTTAAAGTAAAACTGCAACGCGGGAAAGTAAGTAAACAATGTGGTGAAATAAAAGTTTTATATTCTAAGAAGTAAAAAACTAGTAGTGTTTGCTGGTTAAAAAAACGTTCGTTCGTAAAATAGATTAGGAAATAAATATTGGAAATCGAGAAGTGATTCTGACATGAGACAGTATTATGAGACTAGAAACGGATTATTATTATTATTGGCATGCAAATAAGATATTTTTTTATCATACTATCGACAACAAATAACAGCAAAGATTTCTGGAAATTTATAATGAGTTGAGATGTTTATAGACACTAGACAATAGGCAGCTTCCTTTATTTAAAATTTCGTTAAGAAATACAATGGAGTCACAAAAATCCAGAATTTAAATTGTTTGACAGTTTACATTTTCTTTGTATTGAAAGTTCATAATTGTTCAAAGAGTTACACCGGAGTACACCGGTCGGTCCACAAGCCAGTCCCAGAGTTGCTGTTTGTGTTGTTGGAAGTAGGTAAAATTACATTTTTATAGGGTAACCTTTACACGTATCTGGAAATATTTTGCCTATAGTCAAACGTGTGTGAGCCATGATTTTTAAACAAATCACCGTAACAATAAGAGCAAATTTATATGGTCCAACAACTTTGGAAACGAAGTTGGGCATGTTTAGGAATACCCAAAAACTGCCTTTCTTTGAACACCTATTGTGACCCTCACTACGTTAATCTTATTATTGCCACTCAACTGAACCTACACTTACGGAGAACAGGTAGCTCAATAGTGACAATGGCATTTCTGTAATATTGTGATTTGACAAAAAGGTCAGTTAGTTTTATATTGAATTTAAGAAAATTTAACTAACGTTTACATACATTACGTTATGTGTTGCATTCATTAAAATAGTCATATATGCAATCTTAAAAAAAAAATCTAATGTAGGTACTCTAGAAATCCTCAAAAAACATACCAAGTAAAAAGGGAAATAGATAACATAACTCAAATCAAATCAAATATCATTTATTTCACAAAAACAGACATAATATAATATTATGATCCCTGTACAAAAATATTCATACAATATTATTTATTTTCCTAGATTATATTTAATTTTCTATAAAAGATTTTTAAATAAAGCAAAATTATCCCCCACAAAGGATAATTTAATCCTGTGAGTGGGAGAGAGTCGTTATATTTTTAGAGATGTTTTAAATTATGAAAAAAGGAAATTTGAACAAGTTACTGTCCATAGTCCAAGTAACTGCCAATTTATTGCAAAAATAACATAACTATTATTATTATAAAATATTATTACATTGCACTGGAAATTGCCTGCACACGTAAAGGAACACCACGTCCGACGTTACAACATCGCAAACGTTTCACGTGTACTCGTGGTGGTCCACGTCGCGTAATATTGTCCGTATTCATTGGGCGAAACACAGTTCGCAGACGAATTCTTGACAAAACAGGAGGGTATACTAGAAACGCACAGGTCGGCTATCGGGCAGAGACTGAGTGCGTGGGTGCGTGGCACAACTTGGCAACGGTGGACAGTTTTCTAAAAGCTGATTGGATGCCGCATGCCCATTCTTTGCTCTGTGCGCATGCCCCACCCCACCCGACTCGAACTGGTTTCGGTCCTATTCTGTAATCTATTCCACTATAGTTCCACTTCCACAAAACTAGCTATACAGTTTTTAAGAGAATTATTCAGTAGGTTTGGTTTACCTGTTGATTTACATTCCGAAAATGGACGACATTTACGTTAGCTGAATTCAAAATTTCATTAAACATAAACCGTATCAGACACACATTCAGCGCTGTTTACCATTCTCAAAGTAATGGTCAAGCTGAAAACAGCGTTAAGTTTGCTAAGGACAAAATAAAGCGCTCCTTGCCACATAATTCTCTAAAGTATTCTTGCCCTATTGCAACGCACGGGCAGAACAACTAGTAAATATATAAATTTCGAGAAACATGTTTTCAAATTGTTATTAAGTGTTGGTATTGTACTACCTCTTGTGGCTGATAAGATTGATAGACATTAGTTATCAATTATATTAATTTTGTCAACTTATATTTTTCAGATTGTAGTTGGAAAAAAAGTGACATCAGATGTGAGTATTAAATTCTCTTGAATTATTGTAAATCTATACAGGGCTTTATGTGTTAAAACTTGCCACTAAGTTTGAGATTTGCTTTTTGTTTTCATGATGCCTCTAGATCGTCTGAATAAACTAATATAGGTTTAAATTACCTGTTTTCTGTCAAAACGATCGACTTGGTAGTATGAAGACTACAGCGGTTTCATGCTTTTTAAAAGTAGCACATCTTCAGGTCAAGAATGTCTTGCTAATTCCTCATGTGGAGTTCGTCAAAAATATAAACAAATAAATAAACGGGGGACACATACGGACAGGACACACACGAAATACATTTAATAAACTGGTCGACCAGACGCTGATTCACGAGACACGGCACCGGTGGATGGTAAGTCGCGACTTGGCTTTTTGTTGAAAAATGACATAGGACACCTTTGGATAAATGATTGAATTCTAATTGTAAGTGGCTAGACTGTAGAAAAGGCCAAGGTAGGCTAGGCCTATTACCTTTGATTGCAAGCTACCCTAACTTCATAGGGAACACTCTGTCAGTTACACTTGATAGTGTAACTAAGTTAAGTTAAATAGCTTATAACTTACCGGATAACGTTAAGTTAAATACCTTATAACTTACTGGATAACGTTAAAATATATGCCTAATATTAAATTCAAAATAACACGGAAACGCCAGATGGAATTAGTTTTGAGACATCATGGAGTTAGTGATCTGATTACTGGTGAAAGGACAAGGTCTTAAGAAACAGAGGAACAGAAGCTTAAGGATTTCAAGAAAGGTGACACCTTAGCTCAGGTACTTATTGTAAATGCTCTAGACGATTCACATGTAGAATTAAAAGCTACTTGTGATAGTGCACATGAAATGTGGCAGAAGCCATCGATATATAACTAGTTATATGTCGATAGTATATGTAGTATTCTTTATACTGTATATTATCAGCTGTTGTCATTAATTACAAAACAATGTTTACCTTTTCAATTTGCAGTTGTAAATATTACTTTCAATAAAAGAGTTTATTCAAATGCGTGCTTATTATGAACTCTAATTCAAAGTCACAACAATTGGCGACGAGAAAAAGTTTTTCAAAATTTCTACTCATTATTTGGATTTAAAACCTTTTCTAAATTTCGATTTTGTACATTATGGATGCAGAACAATTTACAGCACTACTGAAAGCATTCACTGAGAGCCAAGTCACACTTGCAGCTACACTTGCAACGAAGATTACAGAAAAACTTCAACTTCAACCTCCAGTACAGCAGAGTAATACGTTAGTAAGTATTCAACCATTTGAAAATTTCGATCAGAAAAAGGAAAAATTTAAAAACTATTTGGAACGCTTTGAAAATTATCTTGCTGTCAAAAACATCTCAGATGAAAGGAAAAAAGCACAACTTCTTTGCGCTTCAATTGGCTCTGTTCACTACAATAATCTTTCATCATTAATTGGACCTGAAAAACCTATCAAAGACCTAGATTTTGCTACTTTGGTCAAATCACTACGTGACATGCTTTCACCACACAGAAACGTTGTAGTTTCACAACATTACTTTTTAAACACTTATCAAAAAGCAAATCAATCAATTCCTGAATACATAGCTTCACTACAAAAAGACCTGTCTGAGTGTGAATTTACAGTCCAGTGTGAATGTTCAAAACAAGTTTCAGTCTCAGATACATTTTTAAGAGCTCAATTCATAAGAGGCTTAAAAGATGACTGGATTCGAGAGCAGTTATTACAATCAGACACTACTTCATTCAAAGACATTGTAACCAAAGCTACTGCTTTGGAAGCTTCCCGATTAGAGACCCAGGCTTTGAACAAACATCAGCATTCAATTCCAACTGATGTAGATATCAATAAACTTTCAAATGTAGGTACAAAACATCAAAGAAGTCGTTCAAACTACCGTAAGAATCCAAATTCTGGTCATACTTATCGTTCTCAATCAAAAGTAGATTTCAATCGCTTAGGTTTTGGAGATCTTTGCTTTCGATGCGGTAGAAATAATCACCGCGCAACTGAGTGTCGCACTAGCAAGTCATCACTTCATTGCACTTCCTGTTCGAAACAAGGCCATGTAGCCAAAGTTTGCATTTCAACCCAAATGAAAAATAAGTCTTCTACCAATCAATCTAAGTTCAATTCAACAAAGTACATTTCTTCAACCTCTGATGACATTACGCTAGGCTTAAATCAAATCACTGAAATTCATCCAGTTACCAAACCTAATATCATAGACATATTTGACCAGAACGAACGATCAAATTTACCCGATTCACAAAAGTATTTTGCTACAGTTTCAATTGATAACAAGCCAATGCGTTTTGAGATAGATTCCGGAGCAGGATTTACATTAATACCAGAAAAGGCTTTCAATGAGTTAAATCTCAACATCAAACTTGACCCAACTAATGTGTATTTCCGTGCTTATACAAATAATGTATTTAAACCATTGGGCAAAGTTACAGTTGAGGTTACTTACAAAAACCATAAATCAATCGAAGATATGTATATAGTTCCTGATAATTGTCCAGCAGTCCTAGGAAGAGTGTGGATTCGACACTTACATATAAGTCTACAAGAAATAGATGATGGTTCAAATCAACCTAACTTTTTCAATGTCTCCGAAACCTTCCATTCGATTGATGACATATTTTCTGAATTTTCCACAGTTTTTGACCAAAGAATTGGATGCTTGCCCAACCACAAAGTTACACTTCAATTACGTGAAAACGCTAAACCTGTGTATACCAAAGAACGTAACGTTCCGTTTGCCCTTAGATCTCAGGTTGAGGAAGAACTCAACAGTCTTGAATCATCCGGCATAATATCTAAAGTCGATGCTAGCGATTGGGGTTCGCCTTTGGTTGTTATTCCGAAAGAAAATGGCACAGTGAGGTTATGCGTCGATTACAAAACAGGCGTAAATGATCGTCTTGTTTCATCTAATTTCCCGATCAAACACATTCCAGATGTTTTACACTGTTTGCGAGACTCAAAATATTTTTGCAAGCTTGATATTTACAAGGCTTATTTGCACATTCCAGTTGATGCCCCAAGCAGCAAAATTCTAACTATTACTACACACCGCGGTACATACTTGATGCACAGACTTAGTTTCGGAATCAAGACCGCGCCTGCCGAATTCAATCGCATTCTAAGCCAAATTCTAAACGGGTTACCAAAGACTGAAGTTTATTTTGACGACATAATCGTGCACGGTACAACAAAAGATGAATGCTACAATAATTTACGGTTGTGTCTATTCCGTCTACATGCGAACGACTTGCATCTAAACAAAGACAAATGCAAATTCTTTTGCGAACAGATTGACTATCTTGGTCATGTGATTAAGTACAATCAAATTTCAAGAAGTCCAGAAAAGATTAAAGCTGTTTGTAATATGCCTCAACCAAGGAATATTGATGATGTCCGGAAATTTCTTGGAATGGTTACCTACTACGCTCGGTTCATCCCAGACCTATCTACAAAAACAACACCTCTTCGACAGTTTCTACAGAAAAATAGAAGATTTCATTGGTCAATAGATTGTCAAACTGCATTTGATTGTCTCAAGGAGGAAATAACTTCTAAAAGAGTTCTAGTACCATATGACCCCCATCGTCCAATCGTTCTAACATGTGATGCCAGTCCTACCGGAATTGCAGCTGTAATGAGTCACATAATTGATGATGAAGAGAAACCGATCGCTTACGCATCCAGATCCTTAACTCCATCAGAGCGAAATTACAGTCAGCTCGATCGAGAAGCTCTTGCGATCGTGTTTGGAGTCAGTCATTTTTACAATTATCTGTATGGACTTCACTTCACCTTAATTACAGATAATGCCCCTCTTTCAAGAATTTTCCATGAAAGCAAATCCTTACCACCCATGACTTCCAGCCGACTGCTCCGTTATGCATCTTTTCTATCAGGGTTTAACTATTCAATACGTTTCAAGAAAGGATCTGGATGCGTAAGCGATCGGTTTCTCTTCATCATCAATTATGTGACTCATTACAGCTGCAATTCCGGTAGGACTGGCATCACATGTTAGAACGATTGGACGATGGGGGTCATATGGTACTAGAACTCTTTTAGAAGTTATTTCCTCCTTGAGACAATCAAATGCAGTTTGACAATCTATTGACCAATGAAATCTTCTATTTTTCTGTAGAAACTGTCGAAGAGGTGTTGTTTTTGTAGATAGGTCTGGGATGAACCGAGCGTAGTAGGTAACCATTCCAAGAAATTTCCGGACATCATCAATATTCCTTGGTTGAGGAAGCAAATGCTAATGTTGATTGTTTATCCAGAGCTCCAGTGACTCAACAGTCTGAAACCTTAGACATTTTCCTAAACAATGAAGTTACCTTGCTACATTCAGAAACAATTTTTGAAATATCTTCTGAACATTTAAATGCAACTATTCTAGCCCGGGAAACTGAAGCTGACCAAAATCTTAGAGAAATTAAAAGGAAACTTTTGTCTTCTTCTGCTGACCTACCATACACATTGGACAACGGAGTACTTTTCAAGGAAACTCGTGCTGTCATCCCTAACAGCCTTCAACCTCAAGTCTTACAGCAACTACATGCTACTCACATTGGTATTACAAAGATGAAGCAATTAGCCCGAAGATACGTTTATTGGCAAGGGATTGACAAGGACATAGATAAATTAGTCCAATCGTGTGAAATTTGCGCCCACATAAAATTCAATCCTCCCAAAGCACCCCTTCATCCGTGGGTAGAGCCAGAAGAAAACTGGGAGCGTATTCATATAGATTACGCGGGGCCTTTTCAAAACCACTACTTTCTTGTTTGTGTGTGTGCCAAGTCAAAGTGGGTAGAAGTTAAAGTATTGAGAAATGCTCCTACAACTTCTAATACTATTATTCTTCTCGACAACATTTTCTCATCTAATGGCTATCCTCAAGTGATGGTATCAGACAATGCCACAATTTTCACCAGCGCAGAATTCAAGAAATACTGTTCATCCAATGGAATTTTCCAGAAACTGATTGCACCTGGACATGCAGCTACAAATGGTCTTGCTGAAAGAACTATCCAGACTTTGAAGCAAAGATTAAAAGCATTGGAAGATGACCATCGTCAAATACATACAAAGGTTCAAGAGATTCTTCAACAATATCGTGCCACTCCTCTCTCAAATGGACAATCACCTGCAGAACGATATCTTCATCGTAGGATTCGCATCAAGCTGGATGCTCTTCAACCTTACCATCCGGCAAAGAATCCTCCTTCAATAATAAGAGTTCGAACATTCAATGTGGGGGAGAGAGTTCTCATTAGGGAGTATTCACAAAATAATAAATATATATGGACATTTGGTGAGATTATACAGAAACTAGGGACTCTTCACTATATTGTAAGGTTAGATTCTGGAAGAACACTGAAACGTCATCTAGACCAACTCCGGAAAACTCAAGTAGGCCTAAAGAAGGTTCGTTTCAACGAATGTGAAGAAGTACCTAATCAAATTCCACAAGTTCCAATGCAAGTACCCATACTTCCGCAACAGCAAGTTCCTATGCAAGTACCAGAATTAGTCAGATTACCAGGTGAAGAGAACTTACAACCAACATCACCACGACCACGAATACGATGTTCAACCCGCACTCATAAAGCTCCAGATTACCTTAAAGACTATGTTACAAAATGAGTTCAAAATAAGTGGGGGAGATTGTAGTATTCTTTATACTGTATATTATCAGCTGTTGTCATTAATTACAAAACAATGTTTACCTTTTCAATTTGCAGTTGTAAATATTACTTTCAATAAAAGAGTTTATTCAAATGCGTGCTTATTATGAACTCTAATTCAAAGTCACAACAGTATAGTATCGGTAATATAGTTATAGTGTAGTTAGTTATAGTTAGTTAGTTATAGTATAGGATAGTTATAGTAGTTATATATCGATGGCAGAAGCTGTTTGAGTATTATGAACAATCATCAAGTCAGAGACTAGAAAGAACAATGGAACAGTTCTTTACATTTAGTATAACTGATGGAGAAGATTTGATCAAATATTTCTCAAGATTGCAGTTAAACTTCAGAGAAGCGAATGATAAACTTAAAAAGCATAAAGCTTCAGAACTGCCAAAACTTGTGTTGATGTCAAGGATTATGAGTACACTACCTAAAGAATTCGTTGAGTTCAAAAGTGTGTGGGAAATCATACCAGTGAAAGACAGAAGTGTTGATTTGCTAATAGAGAGAATTCGTCTGATTGAGTCCAGGCTACCTAGGACTATGAATTCTGATAATGGACAAGCCTTACAGGTTAGAAGAAATAGCACAAGTTCATTCTCAGAAGGCAAAAGGCATTCTATAAAGAAGAAAATAAAGTGTTTGATTTGTAAGGGACCACACTATGCTACTCAGTGTCCAAAGAAATCAGAAAAAGAAGACAAGAACAAGACTGAGCCTAGAAAAAGGTAACAGTGGTCCATTCTTGTGTATTGTAGCAAAGGAACACAATGAAGACAGCTTTATTGCAGACTCTGGAGCATCACAGCATACGTGTTTCCCGAGGGACTTCTTTCACACATATCAGAGGTTTACTTCACCAATTAACGTCAATGTGGAAATGGTGAAGATATTAAGGCAGTTGGAGAGGGAAGTATTCGAGTAAGTGTGAATATTGGGAAGAACCGATACATCACAACTTTAGAGAATGTATGGCACGTTCCCAAGCTAGGAAGGAAACTGATGTCAGTCAGCACAACAGTGAAGAAAGGATTTAGTTTCAAAGTAACTAAAGAAAAATGTGTCTTCGTGAAGAAAAACATGGGCTTTGTTAAATTAAACAAAAACTAATTTCTTTTATACAACTGTTATTGTTTTTATCTCTCCCTCGGTTCCTAACCTAGATCTAGTGTTTGCCATTGACAACAGTCACAAAGATAGGTATACAGTGAAATAACTCTTACACCCAAACTACGAGGAGTTATATTTGCGTTGTTTTTTTTCATTAAATGGTTGTATAAAAATGTTCACTTTTATTTTACAGCCAGCATTAACAACAACAACAAATACACCCAACAGAAAACACAAACAACCGACGACGATAAGAAGAAAGGAAACTATGTAACTTAGCTTATGTTTGAAAAAATAACTATTAAAAACAATCTGATTGGATTAGGCAGAGTATGCTATAACAATAATGTTGAAAATTAATAGTATAAAAAGCTCAAGACAATGTTAAAACCACTTATTTTTAGAAACTTATCATGCCGCCCAAGTGATAAAGTGCACACATTATTTTAACAAGTAGCCCAAGGACTGTGGTCATAATTAATTCAAGCCTAGGTCTACTAAACTAACAACCATAAAAACATGTAAAAAGTTAAAACATGTGACTACCTAAACATTTTTATCGAATGTAATACATTTCGGTGGATATTTTTATGTCCCATATTTATTTCCTCCGATTATTCTTTATAATTTATTATTCTTATGGTGGAAAATTAAAATGGTTTTTAGGATTTTATAATTATTACCGAACAAATAATCTCTAATAACGAACTTAACCGTGATAATATGATAAAGAACCTTTGTGCAAAATATCAAATTGATATACGAAGTTATATTCGAGTTATTGGAGATTGAGTAGATGCATTTTACACCAGTATAAGAATTCACTTCATTCAATTATAGATTTTCTTGTGAGAAATTTCTCATGGATTCCAAACATTACCATAAACCCCATATAAACACAATTTTTAATGCAGCTATTGCCATATTATTTAATCAAATACATTGTAATTTTAAAGAAAATGCAGCTTTAACCGTGTTATCAAAGAGAAACTCTAGATTGAAACACGATAAATCAATGAAGCAGTAGGTTTTTATACATTATTTTAAAGACCATTAAAAGATGAAGTTTTTAGGATTATTTTACAGTCTCTATAGCTCAAAGTAGTATAGAAAATCCTACGGGAAATTTAATGTTGTTTTTCAAAACTCACAAATTCAAACTTCCATTAAACAATAAGGGCTTATAATTCTGTTTGATCTCAATAATTTTGTACTATTATTATTGGAAGTTAAATGAGGATTCTGAAAGTGACAATGAAGTTGAAATGAAAGCAATCTTGAGTGTTTTTATCGTTATTTATCCAAGCAAATACAAATATAAAAACTAAATCTTATTTTGTCTGTTGCTGCCTACTGGTGCCATACTGTCAGTACACTCAGTTGTTCAACACATACGCATTTTTAACACTAACTTCGTTCCACCCTGTATAATCAGTTAGAGCGCACACAATACTTCACTTTCAACATTCATTATGTTATTTGTTTAAATGTAACCATTATTTTTACCTAGTTAAAAATATAATGGTGAAAGAATTTTACATTTGTGTTTTAGGTAGACTATGAAGACAGGTTTAAAAACCACCAAGACAAAAAACTTGCTATTTTCTACGCCATTTCTGGCACCATTACTGACGAAGACGAGTACAAGGTAAGTAATCTGTTTATAGTTTTAAAGTGTTTGTAAAATGTATGGGATTCCTTTAATGTATGTTGAGTGTTAATTGCCCTTTCTACTTCTTTAATATCGGTATAACCTTCCTGCTAATCAACTGCTACAAGTTTATTTACGTATAATTTGATGAAAATGAAATAATCAAGAATGCAATTATTGGATACGTGTTAGGTTTCGCAGTTATATTTTACAATCGAGTCAAGAATCTTTAAACTTGATTTTCACAAAGTGCAAGAATACATTACTGGAAAATGTCAAGCTTAAAACAAGAAAAAAGTACATGGTTTCTTACCAATATAAACAGTTGCCTGGAATTCTCGATGCTGAGAATTAAATGAAATAGAGAGAAAAAGCACACTTCATTTGGTTTAAAAAATTACAAACCTACTTATATAGGCTTCTTTTAATTCAAAAACTCCTTTTACCCTGTACAAAGGGTTTGCCAAAAGCCCCTCGACCCCTTTTCTAGATTTTGGGCCTAGCAGGTTCCGAGCTACAAAAGAAAATTTACTAAAGAACTTATAACTAAGAACATCATTTGACATTAAACCTTACCTAACCTAACAAATGGTAAATTCAGATAACTTTTCCCACGTGTACTGTAGGAATGAATATCACCTCTTAGCTCTAGAGAGCTCAGTTTAAAACTCCACCCTGTTGTTTTTCCCTGGTGGGTAAAGATATAACACACCTTCTCCCAAAAAGAATTTCATCAAAACAAGTTCGTAAATAAAAAAAAATAAACTAACACTAAGAAACTTCTGCCTGTGTTTATGCAGACCCCAACCACAAAAACCCACCCGACAAACCATGAACCACCCCTACAACCAACCTCACACAAAAAAACAATAATCTCTTCACAGCAAGCCTCCAAAATAGGCCATCCATAGCAGCAAAATAGGCTTCCATTAAGCTGGCTGGATTTCCACTAAAACATTCCCTTAAGATATCAGATTTATTTAATATTTAAATAACAGTTATTTAAAGAGTACACAAGTCTGCTGCCGCAGGAAAGGTACTACACAGCAGTGTATTTATTCTCCATAAAAATGAATTGGTACTTACTTAATCCTGTCCTCTTCTACCGGTTGGTGTCGAGGTTACAACAAGGCGCCTATATGACTTTCTGTCTGCAGTGAGTGGTCATGAATGGAGCTGCCCCTCTCACGCAAAGCATCCTAAATGTATATCTCTTCCTTCCATGTCCTTCTCGGTCTACTTTTGTTGCTCTTTCCCTCAACATGACCTCTTTCATCATCTTCGGAAGCCGAGTTGTGGACATGCCCAAATCATTTTAGTTGCTGTTCCTGTATTGTGATAGTTGAGGGCTTAACATCGTAGGTGTTTCTTATTGCAACATTTCTTATTCTATCCATTTTTGTTTTGTTCTATACTTTCCTAGGAAACCTCATCTCCATTGCTTGCTTGGAGCTTGCTTTTAAGTCTTTTGGTCAAAGTCCAGGATTAACATCCATAGGTCAAGGTAGGCATAGAGGTAGATTAATAGACTGCTAATTTGTTTTTTTTAGATTTTTTTCTTGGCCAGAAATATGTTTCTTTTGCACCAAAATATTGCTGCTGCATCCCTTTTATTTATTTTTTCTTATATTTTTCCATTTTCTGTGATAACTGAGCAACCTCATATTTAAATGTTGGTACCTGTTTCAAGGGGCTATTTCATACTGAGATTTAATGGTTTGCCTTTTCCCCACTGAAGACCATGGTTTTAGTTTTGTTTGCATTTATTGTTATACCTTTTTTTATAGCTCATCCACTCATATTTTCATATTATGCTGCAAACGTTCCTCGTTTTCCCCAAACCACTATGTCGTCTGCAAAAGCTAGGCTGCAAATTTTGGCTGTACCGAAACTGCCATGACGTTTTATGATTATAACCCATACCGAAACCACCAACAGCAATTAGGAAGGATGTTTTCGAGTAAGGTAAAAATACTTAAACTGCCGCAGTGGATTCCTCAGGTAGGGGAGGTCAGTTTGGCAACGTGCAGGGAGAAACGGGAATGAGAAAATCCCTTAACCCCCTTACTCATCAGAGTGACGAGTATGAAACAGGACACTTTGCATTGCTCATAACGGGGAGTCGCTACTCAAATTAGTGAAAAATCTTAAAAAATTCAAAAAAAATTTTTTGTTCCTTAATTATTATTTATATCTTTTTACATCATAAAAACCACCCAAAATCATTTTTACATACATGTACCTAGGAGAAAAAAAATAGAACAAACTGTTTTACGGTGCGACAAAGACAAGTAGGCTAATGTAAACAAAGGCTTATAAAAAGGTATACGTGCATATGTTATTCACAACTTAGCCCTAAATAAATTGTAGTTTATAGCTTTTTGCATTCTTATTTGTTTGTTACCATGGCATTGTAAAAAAACATTACCAAAAATGGTTTTTTATTAAAAAATTCTAATTATTTTGTATAGTAAAACACATCTGCCGTAAAACTTCTGTTTCCCGAAAGTTGTGTTTTTCCATGTTTCAGCCTGAAAACTTTTATATTCCAAAAAAACTACTTGAGCTACAGTTCTGAAATTTTGTACACACCTTTTGCATTTATAAACTTAAAAGAACACGTATTTTGAATCCATTTGGTAAAATTGTTTTTTATATATAAATTAACAAAAATTTTTAAAAAATTTAAAAATATTCTTAAAATTTGCTGTTATTTAAAAAAAAGTAAATGTATCTGGAATACAATAAAAATACGTGATATTAAAGTAAATTTAATGCTGAACAAAAGTATAACATTTCCATTTGTGTAAGGTTTATGGTTTTCTTTAAATATCAATTTTAAAAATGTTCCGAAAAAACAATAAAACCTACTTTTAGGGCACATAAAAAAAATTTTTTTATTAAAATTTTTAGTTTTTTTTTGTTTTAGGTCTCTCTTAAGTATAAAAGCCTGATACAAAGTAAAAATTAGTTAAAATAACAATTTTAGTGATTTCAGTAGCAACTCCCCTTAATGAAATGCTTTTCATCTCGCTACTTAAAAGATCATACTAACTTTGTATTTAAATCAAGTAACAATTGAAGAAGTAATTTAATTTACTGATGAAGGTAGAAATACTTTTATTCTGAAGCATTAAGACTGTAATGGATTTAAAAATTATTCTTTGTAATAGTTTTATATGAAAGCTTTTAACATGTTATAGTTAAAATGTAAATACCTTAACAGTCGCAACACCAAAAACTTAAATTAATATAAACAACTCTATTTTCCTACGTATTATTATGAAAGAGATGGTGGTAAACGTTGACGCAAAAAAAGGTTAAAACAGAAATGGGAATTATAAGTCTCCCGTTTCTCCCCGTCTACCTGAGGAATCTGATTTGGCAGTTTCAGTATTTCTACCCCACTCATAAACACCATTATCCTTCCTAATTGCTGTGGTGGTTTCGTTAGGATTATGACCATATATAAATATATAAACATTTTAACGAATGGCGTTTTTGGCCTCTGGGGACATAAAATGAAAAAGTTAATTGGTCCTGGGCCTAGGTCTTACCTTGCCACCTACGGTAATAGCTATTTCCCTACAGGGAAAGCAATAATATAGAGATTCAAAACTTGGTACACAGTTACTGGGCATTAAAATAATTTTAACGCATTATTCAGTTATACACTTCCTCCTCAGGGAACGGCCCGCTAGGAGTCAGAAAAAATCTTAAATGTAAGCATATGTTGATATATGCTCATCAAACTAAAGGCTTTACTGGTAGAATACAATGCCGCAAATTTGAACTTAAGCGGACGACCGAGTCCAAAATGAAACCAAGCGGGTATCATTGTGTGTGTGTGTGTGTCCGTTAGCTCAATAACTCGAGCGAAATTATCAGATTTTGATGGAATTTGGTACAAACGTGTGTACATTTGAATGGGTTTGTAAATCAGCATGATCGGACTATAGGGACGGGAGTTTATGGGGTGTTTTATGTGGTGAAAATGGATTTATCTCATTTTTGACACTCAAAACATAAGATTTCCTGATTTCAGTGATTTCTCTTAAAAACGATTTTTTAAGGGAGAGGAGGGAAATTGCTTTTACGCACACAGGTATAGCCAGCCTTTAGTGTGAGACTCCTGAATCTATCACAGACTACTCACTAAAAAACCCCCTCTACTCTGTTGGACACAGACTTGGAATTGTTTGTCACATTACTTCAAGTCAGGCCTAAGCCCTCAGGGCTCTCACCGTTTTTGGCATTTAGATACTTCATGACCTACACCGCATCCCGGTCAAGGTCGAGCTTCTTGGCGCGGAGAATACCCTGGATATAATGTGACACACAGGTCCAATTGTCCTCAACGGTATGACCGTGTCCACTGACAGCAGTCCTACTAACTGTTGAGCCTCCAGGCGGGGCCTTTCCCAACCCTGGCAGTGGAAAAAGGTATATCCACGTCATCGGGAATGCCTGGGCAGTATCCAAACTATTTAGAAGAGCTTAAAAAAAATAATGTAGTACATGGAAGAGTTATTGTACAATTATTGGCTAGGGAAACTTGAAAAATATAAAATTTAAAATTCCATATTATGTTATGGGAGGATAAATAAACTGTTATCTGTATGCATGTGTATGTGTACATATAATAATTTTAACTAATGGTTTCTTTGGCCTCTGGGGACATCAAAATGAAAAATAAATCGGCCCCGGGTCCAGGTCTTACCATGAGACATATGGTAATAGGTTATTCCAAATGGGGGATTCGCTAAAACAACTATCCTTACCATAACCAGCGGTTGCAGCATAATTTCAATTTGTTATATACACGTCCCTGCCGCAGCTGTGATCATTTCCTTGGCTGAAGAGGACATAGTCCTAAAACAGTCTAGTAGGGTTTAGTTCAGTGGTGATTCAGCTCCCGGGTCTGGAGCATCACGAAAGGAAGATTCCAGAATCTGGCTGCCTAATCATTAGAAGGTTCAATTAGTTTATATTATATACCCCTGTCAGAAACAATATTGTTTGATTCCGATGTAATAACTGAAGGACTACTATTGTACTTATCTAAATAAAAATAGTTTATGAATGTTACAGGCTAAAGCTGCGGAGGAGTTTGCATTGCATGGTGTTAATAACGGAGTTTACTTAGTTGTGCACCTAGCCAGCCTATCTGCTGACATCAAGGAGAAATACATATTTCCATCGAAGGATAGCTTGGTTTTCCAATGGGAAAATAAGGTAAACCTGGGGCTTTGTTAACTGTAAATAGTATAATAATAATGTTATGTAAATGTAATAAGTACTTAAGCTGAACTAAGATGCTATGGAATCCGCCTTATTTTTACGTAAATTGAATTCTTTAAATTTTGGTTTAGTAGCTAGATGATATAAATCTTTCACTTGACATTTAAGTCAATTTAGTTCCAAGAGAAGTGTATATTTCCCTGCCTTTATTACATGAGCACATGGCTTATGCATCAAATCCTTAGGCTCAGCTCTGAAGTTAGGTATTATCATAGATTAAACACACTCCCTTAGGGAGTATGTTTAATCTGTGTTATTGCATGTCCATAATATGCATAAATGATAAATACTAAGTACATTCTAGTCTTATGGACAAACTAAACCACTTATACTGGCTGCTTTCAAGTCTCTCAGATAATTTAAACCTTATTTGGGTTTTCGTGGTATCTACTTTTAGTTTAAGCAACGGCTCAAACTATATTTAAATTCTTAGTTCTGCATTTCACCCTAACATCAAAGTCAGTCAAGCATTGAAGCCCTGCATACAGTCTTATTGCCGCCATTTCCTTTAGTGAATTAGCAGGCAGATGTGTTGGAACTTAAAACTTGTTGGTTACACCATAGATTTAGGTGAAAAGATAAATTATCGTACACATCTTGCCATTGCACCCCATCCCCCCCCTGCTACACCACTTATGGTTTCATTGTCTTCTACAACTTAATTGGTTGTTAATTGCTTTCATCCAATGATAATTCGCAACTGTGACTGGGTGATTTCAGAGGTGGTGAATTTATTTTTCAGTTTAAAAATGCTCTGGAGCGAAGAGCGGGTCTGAGATATAGTATGTCTAAAGATTATTAAACATGTACGTAGATAAATACCATTATTCCTTAAAATAGTGAATAATCTAAATAACCTTAAAAACTGCTACTATTGAAATCATTTCGATAAATATAAGTTGTTTAAATTTTGTACCAAGCTATTACTGTCACATATTTGGTTCAAATAATGATTGATACTTATTTTACAGTACAGACATGTCCGTATTACTGACAAAGTAAGTATAAAGTAATTTTATCAACTAGTCAATTATGTTTATAAACCTGACAACTTTTTCTGGCCAATGGCTTAGTTTAGATTCTGTGATACTATTTATACTTATAAAAGGTAAATATCACAATAGACTGAGTGTGTTTTATCTATGATACCACAACAGAGCAGAGAATAATAACCCCGCCACAGCAAACATTCAGACTAAGCAAATTTTTGATAATGCGTTTTACTAGAGATTTGAGAAAGGCCACTTTTATATGTGTACATTCCGCTTAGTGAAAATACCGTAGATACTGTAGACCTGCAACTATCAGTATAGTATTCCTGCTTCGATATTAACCTACTTAGAACTCCGCCCCGTAGGGTTTCAAAGTTCTGAGGCAAAGTTTTTGAAAAGTAAACTAGTGGCTTGTAGGGGTAGAAGCTCTTAAAACCCCAAATATAAAATAAATTATTGTTATAATTTCAAACAAGCTAACTAAGAAACAAATAATCTATGTTTAATAATACACGTGTACACTATTTTTGTTGTTGGAACATTCTCTTTGATTTTCATTTTCACTAAATGATGGTATTTCTTCAAGTGTTTCAACTCAGCTAAATCAACAAAAAATTGTCTTTGAGTAAATACTGTTTTACTTTAGTATTTCTCAGCTATGAAATTAAATTAAATCAAAAATCCTTCATTTATTCAGGCAAAGTTATAGCCACATGGCTCTTTCCTACACTTAAACTGACTAATATAAAATGAATAAATTACAAATGAAGAACTTCATCTAATACACATTTTTATACTAACCATAAATAAACATGTATCATGGCTGGAATTCCACTGAATTATTCTTTTAAAATATTGTCAGCTTTATTCCCTATTCAAATATTATTAATTTTAATGAGTACGTAACGTAGGATTTTTACTACAGGGAAGACTATAAGGTGTTTTTTTTATGAAAATGTTTTAAGCTTAGTATGAAAGAAATAAATTTTCCAAATTTCATTAAAATATGTCCACAATCAAGCTACAACAGTTTATTTATTCTCCATTAAAATTACATAATAATGTTTAATTTAATTTTTTGACAATGCATACAACAACGCTTCAATATCCTAAATGATTTGTTTTTGAGCTCTCTTGAGGTTTCCATCTTCAGACACTAGTACACTGGTACAAAACATTTTGTACCAGTGTTAGTGCCTGAAGATGGAAACCTAGTTTCTGAAAGCGCTAGTGAATAAAATAAAATTATTATATATTGGCCTTGTTGAGCTTGTAAATTTAATTATACATTTCATTATTAATTGCCAATATCTCCAATATAAGTTAACAGATTTAAACATAAGATTTTTCTGTTCGGTGTCCTCTCCGTTGCGAGGCATGGGTACAGCAGCTAGTAAAATCATATAGGTCTAGATACAATGATTTTATAGGTGCATCGGTACTTACTTATCATCACATTTATTATAAGTAAGTATTCACCACCTGAGTTAACAAAAAACAGACGTTTATCAAGGTAAGTAGTGGAGTTAAATTTAGTTTCTAAATTCAATGGTGCATGTGACGCCATTTTACGGAATTTTTAAAGGACCAACATTGTCTTATCCTGACTGACCCCGTTTCAAGGCACGAGTTTAGCGGCTAGACTCCTATAATTTTATTAACTTCCAATCGTTTGTTTTATAATTTGTCCATCCATCTAAATTGCAATCATATGATTTATAAATACATGTTATAGAAGAAAAAACTATCTCAGAAGATTTCATAGATCCTAAGTTATAATACCACATACAGTTATAATACAGGAATCGTAGTTCCTACAATATTACATTTAATAAAATGTATACCATAAACACCTCTTACATCTAAACCGGAGTTTTATTAATCTCATCTATTTGGGGTTTCTAGAATGCATATGAAAAAAGACATGAACAGTACAACGATGGAGTTATAGTTACTATGTTTCACAACTTCGAGCCAGGTTGCATGAATGAACAACACCAAGAGGATTGTCTGGATTTAGCAATAAAGGGTGCACTCTATGTGAGTATTAATATAAATGGTTAGAATTTTTTAAGTAAGCATAATGCATGACTTTAACAAGCTATAACATGTTGTAGCTCACCCTGATAATGGGCTTACATCAACAAGAAGCCAAGAGTGCTCAGTCGAGTGCACTATCAGTAGAATGCACTATCAGTCGAGTGCACTATCAGTAGAATGCACTATCAGTAGAATGCACTACCAGTAGAGTGCACTATCAGTAGAATGCACTATCAGTAGAGTGCACTATCAGTAGAATGCACTATCAGTAGAGTGCACTATCAGTAGAATGCGCTATCAGTAGAGTGCACTATCAGTAGAATGCACTATCAGTAGAATGCACTACCAGTAGGGTGCATTATCAGAGTAGAATGTGTTATCTGTAAAATGCACTATCACAGTAGAATGCACTATCAGAGTAGAATGCACTATCTGTAGAATGCACTATCAGTAGAGTGCACTATCAGTAGAATGCACTATCAGTAGAGTGCACTATCAGTAGAATGCACTATCAGTAGAGTGCACTATCTGTAGAATGCACTATCAGTAGAGTGCACTATCAGTAGAATGCACTACCAGTAGGGTGCATTATCAGTAGAATGTGTTATCTGTAGAATGCACTATCAGTAGAGTGCACTATCAGTAGAATGCACTATCTGTAGAATGCACTATCAGTAGAGTGCACTATCAGTAGAATGCACTACCAGTAGAGTGCACTATCAGTAGAATGCACTATCTGTAGAATGCACTATCAGTAGAGTGCACTATCAGTAGAATGCACTACCAGTAGGGTGCATTATCAGAGTAGAATGTGTTATCTGTAAAATGCACTATCACAGTAGAATGCACTATCAGAGTAGAATGCACTATCTGTAGAATGCGCTATCAGTAGAGTGCACTATCAGTAGAATGCACTATCAGTAGAATGCACTATCAGTAGAGTGCACTATCAGTAGAATGCACTACCAGTAGGGTGCATTATCAGAGTAGAATGTGTTATCTGTAAAATGCACTATCACAGTAGAATGCACTATCAGAGTAGAATGCACTATCTGTAGAATGCGCTATCAGTAGAGTGCACTATCAGTAGAATGCACTATCAGTAGGGTGCATTATCAGAGTAGAATGTGTTATCTGTAAAATGCACTATCACAGTAGAATGCACTATCAGAGTAGAATGCACTATCAGAGTAGAATG
Organism: Macrosteles quadrilineatus; assembly: GCF_028750875.1. Taxonomy (NCBI): domain Eukaryota; kingdom Metazoa; phylum Arthropoda; class Insecta; order Hemiptera; family Cicadellidae; genus Macrosteles; species Macrosteles quadrilineatus. The sequence goes on from NW_026542595.1 coordinate 37,555,245, forward strand.
CACTATCTGTAGAATGCGCTATCAGTAGAGTGCACTATCAGTAGAATGCACTACCAGTAGGGTGCATTATCAGAGTAGAATGTGTTATCTGTAAAATGCACTATCACAGTAGAATGCACTATCAGAGTAGAATGCACTATCTGTAGAATGCGCTATCAGTAGAGTGCACTATCAGTAGAATGCACTATCAGTAGAATGCGCTATCAGTAGAGTGCACTATCAGTAGAATGCACTACCAGTAGGGTGCATTATCAGAGTAGAATGTGTTATCTGTAAAATGCACTATCACAGTAGAATGCACTATCAGAGTAGAATGCACTATCTGTAGAATGCGCTATCAGTAGAGTGCACTATCAGTAGAATGCACTATCAGTAGGGTGCATTATCAGAGTAGAATGTGTTATCTGTAAAATGCACTATCACAGTAGAATGCACTATCAGAGTAGAATGCACTATCAGAGTAGAATGCACTATCTGTAGAATGCGCTATCAGTAGAGTGCACTATCAGTAGAATGCACTACCAGTAGGGTGCATTATCAGAGTAGAATGTGTTATCTGTAAAATGCACTATCACAGTAGAATGCACTATCAGAGTAGAATGCACTATCTGTAGAATGCGCTATCAGTAGAGTGCACTATCAGTAGAATGCACTATCAGTAGGGTGCATTATCAGAGTAGAATGTGTTATCTGTAAAATGCACTATCACAGTAGAATGCACTATCAGAGTAGAATGCACTATCTGTAGAATGCGCTATCAGTAGAGTGCACTATCAGTAGAATGCACTATCAGTAGGGTGCATTATCAGAGTAGAATGTGTTATCAGTAGAATGCACTATCAGAGTAGATTGCGCTATCAGAGTAGAATGCACTATCGGTAGAATGCACTATCAGTAGAATGCACTGTCATAGTAGAGTCATAGACTAACCATCTATGGTAGAGTGCACTTTCTGTATAGTGGGCTATCAGTTGAATTCACTATCATAAGAATGCACCATCAGTAGGGTGCACTATCAGAGTAGATTGCACTATCAGAGTAGAACGCACTATTTGTAGAATGTGCTCTCAGTAGAGTGCACTATCAGTAAAGTGAACGATCTTTAGAACTCACTATCAGTGTATAATTCCTTGTCAGTAGAGTGCACTATCTGTAGAATGCACTATTAGAGTAGAATTCACTATTAGAGTAGAATTCACTATCAGTAGAATGTACTCTCTGTTGAATGCACCGTCAGAGTAGAAGGTACTATCAGTAGAAGGCACTTAAAATATGGTGCACAAAAATTTATCTTTTATAGATAATGAGTTTTATTATGTTTTACAAGCTGTGTGTCGATGAGTACGAATCTCAAGCTGTCCCGGTCGTTTTGCTCGTCGTTCATGTGGATCTCGTCGGCAAAGAGTCAATAAAGAGCCTCTGTCCAGAACGAGGAGAGCCGAAACTGTACCCTGCATTGTTCGATGAACTCAAGTCAAAGGTATGTTAGAAACCTCTTGAATATTATTTTTGGAAAGTTGATGAAAGTTGAAACTCTACAAAGTATATACAAAATAACCCTATGTCAGTCCATAGGTATTACTATGTTTTTGCAAAATAACTTACTTGTAACAAAATCCAAATAGATAATATATAAATTTCTAAACTCATTAAGGAGCATAAAATGTATTTATTTGTTGGTACTCGCTAAAATTCCTTGATTTTTATATATGCATGCTCAAATTAATTTTTGCCCCGAATATTGTAGTATTTAAAATTTTGGTTTGGTTCTATTTTTAAGCGAAACACTTCAGCGTAAATGAGAATCCTTACGATAACATATATATAAGTAAAACAATCAATTATTTTCGTACCCTTATCATGATGTCCGTTGTATGATTTGTATAATTGTTCATTGTAAATTGATTATTAATGTATTTCATAGGTGTGGAAAAACTAAGATCTGGTTTACTAATCATGTGCACAAGATGCATGTGTGTCTAGAATGTCGTTAAGTATTATGTGACCTCGTTACGAGAAAGCTGAAATTTTATGTGAACATTGAGCAATATTTTGGATAAAGTTAAACAAATATATTTGATTTCGCAATCATAAAAGTTGTCATCATATTTATAGGAGACATTTGAACCTGGGTCATCCGAAGTGTAAGGCAATAGTTCCTTGCTTCTAGCATTGACTTTTGCTACTAGGCAGCTGGACACCATGGTGGGTTTTTGATCACGTACATCCGTGGACTATTTATTATTATTCTTCCTGAATCAATAATACTACTCTTAGGTATGTAAGTTGAGTAAACTTGGGTATTTTCAAACAAGTGGAATGTGATCATATTTGGAGCGAATACATTTCCAAATCGCAAGGTTCTAAACAATGTATACTAATCACTCTATTACGTTTTTGTGGGTTGACCACAGCTCATTTATTTGCTTCTTTTCAGTTGTTCGAGATACATGAACCAGGAGCCATTGACACTTTTGATCAATATAACTGCTAAATCCAGCAACAAGCACACTCCTAGAAAAACGACACATGTACTGAGCAAGACAAACTACTTAAACGTGTTAGAAATCCAATCAAGGGTTCCCAGAGCCCCCCCTCTGCGCCACAGAATTTTAAGAGGGGGCTTTTTTTTGGGGGTGGGGGGATTTTTTTGCTAGCTGTCATAATGAATGTATAACTTTGTATATGCAGCCCGAAAAAGGTTTTATAAGTACGGTAGTTTTCTATAAACACCAACAATATTTTGCCATTCGTAATTAAATTGCTTCTAAGAATGGTAAAAACGCACCTTCTTAGATCCTTAACATGTACGATAGGGTCAAATTTTACTTGCTACATATGTTTTAGCGGTTCTTTAACTCCACGATCGTCAGGCTTCCAAAAAAATCACTTCTGGAGGTGTCGTCAGAGTACGTTACAAAAATTCAACGCAAAACTATTACAGATTGGCCTATCAATTCACGCGTTTAAATTGCCGTCGGCAAGACTGGAAGTAAACCGAATCAGGTTAAGTTGGATGGACCGACTTGGTCTCTGTATTGTCGTCTGTGTTTTCAACAGCTGATATTGGAATATTGTAGTGACTGAGAAGAGTGTTAAAGATATAATTGGATTCATAATTAATCGAGTGTTTTCATTCCAAATTTGTGTGCTGTCCCAAGTATTATGTATTTAAATATTTCAAACTCTTCCAAAGTTATTAATAAATTTCCTTTCCCGTAGTAATGAAGAATTTCGATACCATCATTTATATCCAGCATATATAAATTAGTTATTTTTGTCAATAATTTTGAATGGAAAACTCAATTATGAATCCCTTTATATTTTCAACACTCCTCCGCCACTTCACTACAATTAGTCAATTATAAGCTGTATATAACACAGACGACAACCCAGAGACCACGTTGGTCCGCTATAACCTGATTCAGTTTACTTCCAGTTCTGCCGCGGCAATGTACACGCGTGAATGATAGGCCTATCTGTTATCGTTTCGTGTTTAACGTTTGTAACATATTCTGACGACACCTCCAAAATTGGATCCTTTTGTAAGCATGGCGATGGTGGAATAAAGAACTGCCAAAACACTACCATTATTAGTCATAAAACGCAAACCTGGGGCTATCAAAATGAATTATAAAATTACCGTACTTCGTCACAAAACCTTTTGTAGTGCTGGTGGCACATTGTGGGTATTTTCCCGGCGATTATTGTAGAAGGCAGCTTGGGAGTGGCGAGCAACGCCTCCTAGTCTGCCCTATTTCGTGACCTAATTTTAAAACAAGATACTTTTTGCCAAAGTATTATTCGTACACTTAAAGTTATTTTAATTCTTAAGCCCTATAAATTTACAAAACCTAAATATATTTTACAGTTACGTTACAGTGCTGTGTTGGAGTAGAGTAATTCACCGAGTATATTGTTAAACATTTTGAAGACGTTGCCTATTTTAATACTGAGCACGTGTTGGCTGACGATAAAGATTCTATCCAATAATTAGATATAACTTTGTATTGTTAAATGACGTTTCCTATTAAACATTTAATTTTGATTATCGTTAAGTTTGTTTTTCTTTACCTCAAGTTTACTGAATACTTAAAATGCTCATTTTATGTGTTAAAGGTGAAGTTGCCAGGTAAAATGAAGGGGGGAGGGTAGGTTGAAATGATGGCAGCATAGATTGTGGGGGGGGGATTTCGCCACTGGGTTTGGGGGGATGAGCACCTCTGAATCCAATTTTCAAATTAAAGTTATTTTACCTTAACTTTCTCAATAATTTACAAAGATAATAACCGGATGAAACTATTACATTCTCTTCCTATACATAGTATATGGAGAATGTATTGTTTTCGTCAACATTTTCGAGTTTGAGCTTTGAGTGGATATATAATTTTTGGGTCTCTCTAGACCAAAAAGAGGGGCTTTCGAAGTGATGGCTGTGTGTGGGTGTGTGTGTGTGTGTCGGGATGTGTACAGAGCTAGGGACTTCACCTGTGGTCCGATTTCGATGAAATTTGGTATATAGGTTCCAACCCATGGTATCTCCAGGCGTTTTTTTAATATTTTTTAAAAAAAATTAAGATTTTTAATGGGCATTTTCCCATAAAAAACATAAAAACCGGAAAAATCGGATTTTCTCAAAAATGGCCAGAACGATTATGATTAAAATTTAGTATGTTGTAGCGCTTAAAATTCTGAACAAAATGGTATAAATCTTATTTCTGTAAAAAATACGGTTCAAAAGTTATTGTAAATTATGTTATTTCCCCATAAAACCACATTAAAAAACAGAAAATCGGGTTTTTCCAAAAAATGACCCGAACGATTTTAATAAAAAAATTTTATGTAATAGTCCATTAAATTCTTAACAAAATTGTACAAAACCCATTTACGTATATTTACTCTCACCGCTTACACATGATAAAGGTTGTTGACAAACTTATGGGAGAAAGTATGTATCAGAATGCTGATACCGTTTATTAAGGATGTAAAACAATGCAACGTTTAACTCAGTAACTCATTTATTAAAACAAAATAACAAATACAAAGTTGCTTTAGTCAAGTCAATCTATTTTACGTCTAAAACTAAAAATAAAACAATTGTGCTTCAATCGACCTGGATGAATGACAAACTCCCTTAAAACTAACTAATGTCATCAGCAACACAATCACGGACACTTTAGTAACTCTAGGCCAAGATTAATTTTTAAATTTGACTTTTGAAGTGGTTCAAGTCTAACTTCAGCTAAATAATCCTTTAGCTTGGGAGAGAGGAAGTAGATAAACAAATGAAATACCATTCTAATGGAAATGTCTCAATGTTTTGAATGTCGTTGACGGAGGTGGAATTATAATGACAGTTTTTTTCGCAGTGAATATGAATGAGTAGGAAAAAATCGGTCTAGGTTATTATTGATAAGAACCAACGTTTCCAAAATGTTTGAGGGAATTTTTAAAACATAAAGCAAAGTATTGACTGTAAAATGTTCTTATATTCTAACCAAAGACTACCCTGACTGCTTTCTTCTGGAGCCAGAAGAGAAAATACATTTTCCCATACTCACACCCCCACATTAGCTCTGCGTACATCAGGTGTGGGAAAGTGGCTCCATAACATGCAACAATTAGAACATTACATTTTGCAAAAGTAAAAAATTAAAAAAAGATTCCTGAAAACATAATAATACATATTATTAATCACCTTATGCCAATTTAATCACGTCTTTATGCTTTGTTATAATGTCACGACCCATCTGTGTGAAGCCCCATTATAGACGTAGGTAGGTAGGTTCCCTATACGTATCCTAACCTAATTAGAAAACAAAACATGATAATTCTCTCAAGCGCAACCCCTTCTAAGCAAAGACTTTCGATACCTATAATATTGCTAGCAAACAATAGACTACTTTTGCGGGAAACAAAGCATGATTGAATTATTATAACATTAGAGCGACCTTGTTCATGATAAAAACGGTTTAAATATGAGCCAAAGTTAATTATGTACAACTATACCACCTATCGGTGAAAACTAGAATCCCTATCGAATATTCCAGCCTTAGTATTGGGGCAATCATTCGTGAATATGTTTGTGGGATCGCCGTTATGAAAACCACAATGTGCATTCTGTGTCTTCCCTGATTTGTTGGGCCACTGTTTTTAAAACTTTCATAAAAATAATGTCATGTTTTCTTTTGGTTCTGAAAATAACGTAATAACCACAGCAACATGCTGTGAGCTTGCATCTTATTTTGAATTTTATTTATTAACACAAACAGTTGTTCCTTGATCAGCTTGTGGGCTTCACTCACCTTATTTATTAATCCAGGACTCGTCAAACTGTGATACACGAAGACACACAACACACACATACACGCACATGAAAATCGTCCTTGGATTTACTCCGACGTTTCGCGGGACCAAAACAACGTCCCGCTTCCTCAGGGAATCAAAAATTTATGTTTCTCTAATTCTAATTCCTCGAGGAAGAGGGACGTTGTTTTGGTCCCGCGAAATGTCAGAGAAAATCAGAGGACAATTTTTTTATGTGCGTGTATGTGTGTGTTATGTGTCTTCGTGTATTACATTTTGACGAGTCCTGGATTAACAAATAAGGTGAGTGAAGCCCACAAGCTGATCAATACAGTATTACAAACCTCGCCTAAAAACATGTCTTAAAAAAAAAAAAAACTGTTGTTCCTTGCACTATACCAGTGTTTTAATTATTACATTCCACGCTTAGGGCAATATGGGAAGAATATCTAAAACGAATCTGCCAACACTTTGAGGGGCAATAAGGCAAATTTAAAGATAAGTAATGTTTTACATTAAACAAATAAATAATATTGGTAGAAATTACAATATTGTTTATGAAATAGCATTCATTGAACTAAGCCCATTTCTTTTTTGCATACAACAGAAATGTGGTACTGTATATCTATAAAATAGCTTGGAGATCCAGTAACACTTAAAAATATATATTTATTATGCTAACGAACGATCTAATTTTCGTTATCTTAATTAAGCCCAGTTCTAAAGCACATACGTGTGGCTTTTGCAATGCTAATTAAATTACTGCAATAAACAGTCCACCTTATTCTGGAAAGCTGCAGTAACAACATAATCATCTGGACCGTGATTGGGCGGTAACTGTCCAATGAAATAACTTGTGAATGAAAGTAGTTTCTTTGGCGTGAAAATGAAACGAAAACAACGATAAAACTGATTCTATTCAACCCTTTTTCCTCAACTGTAATAAACTGGTCTCAATACTATTACGGCCGTACTTTGATATGAATGTCTGTTGACGAGAAACTACCCGTAATTTCAATACTTACTTGAATACTTGAATACTTGTTGTCTTAATCTTTGACCGAAGTATATCAGATAGATTGCGTCGTTATACTAATATTTACAAAATTATTATATACAAAACTTGTTTTACAAAGTATCATAAAACTTAAAAACTTAAAACTTGAAACTTAATCTGTGGTAAGCGTGTCTGTTTCTCAACCTGGCATTAAATGATCATTAGACAACTCGTCAAGACTATACAGGGGCCTATTTGTGAGCAAGTTCTTCAGCTCTGACTTAAACGCTGTACCGTCAAGGTTCCTTAGGTGGTTTGGAAGGGAGTTGTAGATTTTGATAGCCGAGCGGGGGTATCTCCTTAAGGTATGGCTCAAGTGGCAGCGAGGCATATCCAGGTCATGGGCCCTTCTTATTCCATACTCATGCCTATCACCTCGGGTCACAAAATCACTTAGTTTTTCCTTTAGCAAGACCAGACTATTAAGTACGTACTGGCTCACCACTGTGAGGATTCCCAATTCTTTGAAGATGGGTCGGCAATGTTCTCTTGGGCCTTTAGATGTTATCACCCTCACAGCTTTTTTTTGTAGCAGAAGTATTTCATGGCATGCAGGGTAGTGTCCCCAGAGCACTATTCCGTACATCAAATGGCTATGAAATAAGGCATGGTATATGGTTATCAGATAGGTCTTAGTGATTTCATCTCGGAGTTTCCTTAGCAGATAGAGAACTCTGGATAACCTAACGCATACCTTATCAATGTGGTTAGACCAGTTTAGCCTAGAGCCCAGCCAAAACCCAAGCAACTTCACAGCTTCCTCATGATCAGTCCTCGACTTGAGGGTGCACATCAATAATTGAGTCTTTTCTTCATTTATTTTGAAGCGATTAGCATCAAACCAGGACTTAGGCCTCAACAAACAGCTCGTCCGCTGTATCCCTCAACAGGTTAATGTCTTTCCCTCTAGTCACAAGGGTGGTGTCGTCTGCAAAGAGGAGGGTGCAGCCGTTTAGCCAAAGGTCGTTTATCATGATGCTAAACAGTAGACGTAGGGCCTAACACCGAACCTTGAGGAACGCCATGGGGAACAACCTGGACATTTGAGGACACTCCGTTCACTGATACAAATTGCCTACGATTTTCTAAATAATTCTGCAGAGAGCACAACACTGTACCACCAATACCACATTTTTTCAGTTTCTCTAGAAGGATGTTGTGGGAAACAACATCGAACGCCTTACTCAGATCGCATTACCTCAGCATGACTGAGTCATTGCACTCGAAGGCATCTGAGACGAGGTCAGTCAGATTCATTAGGGCTGTAGTTGTTGAGCACCCACTTCGGAAGCCGTGCTGGGCATCCGAAAGCAAGTTGTTACCTTCGAAATATTTAATTAGCTGCCTCTTCATCACAGTCTCAAGTACCTTAGAGAACACCGGCAAGATAGATATGGGGTGGTAGTTAGACGGATCTGAGGGATCTCCCTTTTTAAAGATTGGAATGGTCCTAGCAACTTTTAGGACGTCTGGAAAGGACCCTTTTAATAAGCACAAGTTAACTAGCTTAGTTAGCGGTGTACATATCAGATGTATAATACCTTTTAGTATAGAACAGGAGATACCATTTACATCTTGGCTGTCAGAGTTTTTGAAGCCCTTCACGAAACTTATAATATAACGTTCACTCACCTCAGTCCAACTTGTTAGTGTGTGGTTAGTGGCATAATCAGTGACTGCAGCAACCGGATCTTCATGCTGCAACAAGGAGAGGTTGTTGATGATATCATCAGCTATCCTGACAAAATAGTCATTAAAAACATCAGGGGATGCAGTTATCTTAGGGCTAGGGCTGGACCTCCTGTGCTCATTTACGACATCCCACGCAGCCTTACAAGTATTGGACGCCTTCAATATTTTGTTTACATTGCTGACTTCTTTGCTTCCTTAACTTTAGCACTGTAGTCTTTCTTTAGTTTAGAATATAGAGCAAAGAATTTAACTTTTTGATTTAGGTCAACAGCAAGTTTGTAATGATCGTGCACCAAGATCACTAAGGAACGCAATTTCCTAAGGTCTGAGGAGTACCAGGATTTGTCAATGGCTGTACATTTAGTCTTTTTACTACCAAGTTTATAGATTTTCACCGGATACACTACATCAAACTTATCCTGGATCAAGTCAAGAAATAACCTGAATGCAGTATTAGGCTCTGTAGTGAGTTGTAGGCCTAAACAGTTCCAGTCCACGATATTAATTCGTCTATGAGCAAAGGCAGGTTATCCTTATCAATAAATCTCTTAGTGGCTACGTTCTTATCTGCATAGGAAGTATTTGACCTTACCTCATCAGCCTTTATCTTCAAGAGAACTGCTCCATCATGGTCGGCAACCACAGAACTCACCACCTTTACCTCGTAGTCCCAGGAGTCTATGTTAGTGGCTGTTGCATCCAAACAAGCCAGTCCACGGGTTGGAAGTCTCGAAGTTACATAGAGGCCGTAGCTTCGCAATAAGTTGACAAAAGTAGCTTCCTCCCTAGATTGGCGCTCAAGGTGAACATTAAAGTCCCCACAGATAACAAGTTTCCTCGGACAGAGTCTGCTAAGATAGTCGAGGCAGAGTTCGAGCTGGTAGATAAAAGATTCAAAAGCTCCGTCAGGAGACCTATATACACATATTAGGATGGTGGAAATATCCACTATCTCAATAGCCGTCAGTTCGAGAACTTGCTCAACACAAAATCTGGTTAGATCGATATTCTTATAGGTGAAAGCAGCAGCCGCACAAATTGCCACTCCCCATTTTTGTGTTCTGTACGGCAGTAGGCACTTAATAATTGAAGTTTATCAAGGCAATTGTAGAAGTCACATTCAACTCTATCTAACCAATGTTCAGTTATGCACAAAAAATCGCAATCCACTTCATTGACAAGTAAGGAAACTAGGGCAGACTTAGTCCTAAGACACTGGACATTCAGATTTGCAATGGTCACAGAATGTTGGTGTAGGTTAGAGTCAATATTGTCTGTTATGTGTGTGGACCTAGGCTTACACTAGAATTTTCATTAGGTTGCTTAATGCCTAAGCCTAGACCTCTCTGGCTTAGACTTATGTTGTACTGTTCGGTGAAATGTTCGTCCTAAAAAAGGATAATTCCTAGTTACTCGTTCCCCCCTAGGCTCCCGACTCGATGGCAGAAATGCTCTCACCAACACTCCCCTAGGCCAAAAGCTAGGGTCCAATATCTCACCAGCTACATCTAAAGGAACTCCCACTTTGAACGAGCAATAGGAGTTGTGGCGAGTTTTTAATTGGATGCACTCACTGTCTGAAACACCTTTAGAAGCCAAGAAGTTCAATAATGAGTCACATGACACATCTAAATGATAATCTCTAAAGAAATAATGTTTTCTGACGCACAGACTTGAGGTTATCAGCAGCTCCGCTCGTCCCAATTATTACAGTGTTTAGATTCTGCTTGTTCCCGTGGTTGAGGTTCTGCGTAGGCCTAGTTCTTTCTGAATCAGTTGGTCTTGATTTAAAATGATTTTCCACCACATTAGAATAGGAGACTCGAGAATTGGTCGATACTGATTTATTACCATTGATATTCCTCATTCCACTGTTTTCGTACATCTCGATTTCATGACGATGACTTGCAGTTTCAGTTTCAATTCCTGGTAAAGGTTCATTTCCACTTTTTATCTGTCCAACATCGGTTTCAACTACAGCTTCAGCTTCACTCCGATCCGAAAACATGAGTCCGTTTTGGTTCCTTTTTCCTTCAGTTCCCGTCCAGAGTCTATTTGTATATTCACTGGTACTTGCATTTCATCTTCGTTTGCATCCACCAATGGCAAATTTGTAGCTGTCAGGTTGTCGATGTCTGCTGGTGACGTCAACGTAACTTCTATTCTCTGACTTGAATCTAACATGTCTGTTTCCTGCATAGAACTAACCTCAACTTTGTGTAAATCCATAATTTGATTTAGTCCAACCTTAGTCTTAATGCTATTCGTTATAAGAATATTAATTTTCTTCTCAAGGTTTAGTCCTATTTTATGGAAAGCTGCTACCTTACTTTTCATGTCGTTAAGTTCGCCAATCAAGTTTGTCAACGGAGGTTCGTCATGCACAATGTGGTCCTTGATCCTTTTAGTGCAGGGACTGCAGAACCACTTAACATGCTCTTCAATCTTCCTGATATCGTTAAATATTTCCGCAGATATATTCACATATCTAGCGTGGTGCCACGAAACGCAATAACCATCGCAGAGAAGGGTTTTTTCGTCGTCTAAACACAATTTAGAACACACCGGGCACTTGCTCTCAACATCGCCTTTCACCATTACCACAGCCTTCAGTAAGATAGACAATAGACAATGTACAAGGTTTTGATAAATATTTATAAGTAACTAACTATTCTTTGCTTCTATCATAAGCCATGCTCATTTTAATCACTTCCAACTACTACCTCATGCATATTTACCACCTAATTAAAAATTATAAATTATACCAGTAGAATGCCCAGTTTGCGAGGTCACGTAATGCTATATAAACACTCCGCTGAGACTTGACTAAGAGTCTCGGCTCGCTACATTGTACCTCATCACTCTCTCTTATCTATTGTCCCAGAGGCACTCACAGACGTGTAGTTATTCATTTAAAAATCAGACTAACTAAATGCGAGGTCACGTAATGCTATATAAACACTCCGCTGAGACTTGACTAAGAGTCTCGGCTTGCTACATTGTACCTCATCACTCTCTCTTATCTATTGTCCCAGAGTCACTCACAGACGTGTAGTTATTCAGTCAACCAGTAGTATGATTAGTTCACGAGGTTGCGTAATGCTATATAAACACTCCGCTGAGACTTGACTAAGAGTCTCGGCTCGCTACATTGTACCTCATCACTCTCTCTTATCTATTGTCCCAGAGGCACTCACAGACGTGTAGTTGTTCATTTAAAAATCAGAATAACTAAATGCGAGGTCACGTAATGCTATATAAACACTCCGCTGAGACTTGACTAAAGTCTCGGCTCGCTACATTGTACCTCATCACTCTCTCTTATCTATTGTCCCAGAGGCACTCACAGACGTGTAGTTATTCATTTAAAAATCAGAATAACTAAATGCGAGGTCACGTAATGCTATAAACACTCCGCTGAGACTTGACTAAGAGTCTCGGCTCGCTACATTGTACCTCATCACTCTCTCTTATCTATTGTCCCAGAGGCACTCACAGACGTGTAGTTATTCATTTAAAAATCAGACTAACTAAATGCGAGGTCACGTAATGCTATATAAACACTCCGCTGAGACTTGACTAAGAGTCTCGGCTTGCTACATTGTACCTCATCACTCTCTCTTATCTATTGTCCCAGAGTCACTCACAGACGTGTAGTTATTCAGTCAACCAGTAGTATGATTAGTTCACGAGGTTGCGTAATGCTATATAAACACTCCGCTGAGACTTGACTAAGAGTCTCGGCTCGCTACATTGTACCTCATCACTCTCTCTTATCTATTGTCCCAGAGGCACTCACAGACGTGTAGTTGTTCATTTAAAAATCAGAATAACTAAATGCGAGGTCACGTAATGCTATATAAACACTCCGCTGAGACTTGACTAAAGTCTCGGCTCGCTACATTGTACCTCATCACTCTCTCTTATCTATTGTCCCAGAGTCACTCGCAGACGTGTAGTTATTCAGTTAACTGATTTTAATGTGACTAATAGCTTCAGTAATGAATAATATAAACGACATTAAAAATCACATCTTCTTGTAAGCCTTACACTTAGCCTGTTGTGATGTTCTTCATAATTAACTGAATAATAAATGAAATGCTATTTATATTGTGATTAGGAATGTAACTGGGAGAACAATATAATAGCAAACTAAAGATGACGAGTTCAAAATACAATAAAAATACTAGTAATACGTTTTAACAATTCACAAATGTGATCAAGAAATGCATAATGTATGTGGAATATAAAAAAATACAAAAATAATAAAGGCAACTTAGCAAATTTGTATAGTATAAATGGGTTTATGGATTTTTTATGGGCATATGAAATATATGAACAGCATAAAACTACTATAATGCTAGGCTTCACTACCTCTAGTTCCTCGTAGGCATTCTGTTTCAGTGGTGGATTTCTAATATAGAAAGATGATCTCATGTTTTAGATGTAAGTAAAGAGGAAGAGGAGATAAAATTATGTCGAAATGTATACTTTGTAAAAAAATAAATCACGGCGTTTGAGGTTTGCGGCAAGGCTCGGGATTTATTGTGCTTTGTCAAATAAAACACTTCTCTTAGGAGACAGCCTCTAGGCTTATCACCTACGACTTGTGTTGTATTGTTTACAGTAATGGGTTTACCGTTACATGTGGCTTTATTCTGTTGTATTTTGCAACAGAGCTAAAGATGGCAAACATGTTTGGTTTAGGTATTTCATTGTTCAAATACACTACATTTTTGTTGAAAATACTATGTATCAACCAAAATGTAAGATTCTTAAAAGTTTTATCGAATCATCATTACGTGTAAGACATTGTACTTGCAAGCTGTTAAATTACTTTGAAACATTGGTGATGAGTAGTGATTAATATAAATGTTATCTTTGCATAGTGGAGCAAATATTATGTTTTTCCAGATGCATGTTGTAGCCTAACAACGTTTAAAGTGAAAAGTTACAAAAATTGCACAGGTATGAAATATGAGATTGCCAATTGTCATTGTACAAATGTACATTAGACTAATTAATCAGATATGTCTAATAGTTATCGTGTAGATCTAGAGTCAATAAAAATATGAAACGTTCTACATGCCTTTGGATATTTTAGTGCTCATAACTAGCATCATGAAATAATTATTCCTCTATTCGAAGAAAATAGAAACTTTATACTATTAGCTTTAGTAGGTCAAGATCAGTATAAAGCTTAACTCAACATCTACTTGAACAAGACATAGGTGAAATAATGTGACTTTGATCTTATATAAAAAATAATTCTTCTATAACAGGTAAAACTAAAAAAATCTTAATAGTATTGCTGAACACATTGTATGCTGACCCTTTGTAACCTTGGGGAAAAGTAGTATAGCAGTAGATCGCTTAAATTAATATCCTTGTAATGTTCATGGTTCTGACAGTAAATCGTACAAATTTAGCAAAATAACATATTCTTGGGTGTTATAGTAAACAGGAAATGAAAGTACGTACTAGTAGAAAATACTATAATTTAAAAGATAGTGCAAATTATAATCAGTTATGTATCCGAAATTATAAAATCACATTTTAACGCGACCAAAACAAAAGATCTACCAAAATTTCCAACTGAATATCATTGAACACAATAATTAAATTTTCAGAAAAACATTTATGTACCTTTACATCTGTGCGTCTAATTATTAAAGTTTAAGATTTACCAACAGATTTAGAAAGTCTATCCACTTTTGTGTTGGTTACAACAAAGCCTTTTTGACATCAGTGACTACATACGAACAACAACACTTAAACTTTCAACATTTTAGACACAACTTCAGAGTTACTAAATGAGACTAATTATGTAACTTAAATACAAAGGTTTCATTATCTTGCTTCGTCTTAGCAAGAAACCCTAACCCCTTTACGACTTTGCTCATTTTCTGTGTATCTATTGTACAAGCGCTAAGGAGTTTATAAAAACTCCTCATACTAAATTCTTCAACGTTGGAAAATACTGTAAACAAAACCATAATTTGTATTGGCAAGTGAACATTAAGCACGCGCAAAGCCACGCACTGAAATAATTAGATTTTTAACTTTTATTTTTTAATACGAGTATTAAAAATGTTATATGAGTTTATTATTTTATATGATCGCATTTATACTATAGCTATGACAAAACAATGGGATTTAATTGTAAAAACTAATTGCCAAAAATTACCTGAATAATGTTTTATGACAACTATTTAACTTTTTAGGCATCAAATATAACGCTTTTGATTATTATTATTCGATTGATAGCTGTGTAATAAAATTTTCTGTAGAAACTAAATTGCCGTTATTCCCGACCAAACAAGTTCAAGTATTGAGGCAATCGCAATTCTGTTCTGTCGTCATGGACCCTGATATTTTGTAGTGCATTTAGTTTTAAATTGATTTTTTAGACTGGTATGATCGTATAATGTCACTCTTACATCCATCAACCAACAAGAAGAAACGAATAATGTGAATATAAATATCCTAGATGTCTACACTTAACTGCGTTTATATATATACTATTTCAATTTTATTAATTGTCAGTACTTAAATTTGTACTATATTGTACAAATTGAAGCTAATTATCACATTTCTGATATCATAAAACATAGTGCATTTAACAAAAATATAAAACTAATTTCAATATACGCTAGTTGTATAGTTGTAAAATAAAACAATGACATACAAACTGCACAGAACAAAGTATAATAGGAAGTTATTTGGAAAATGATCCATGATATTGTTGTAATCCTCATTTATTCTGTTAAGGTGAACATACGTGGTATTATGTCCAACAAATAAACAGTCTACCTAGTACTGAAGAGCTGCAGTAACGATGCAATCATCGGAACAGTGATTGGACAGTCTGGTGTAATTACAACTGTCCTCCTTCCTAATCGAAGTAAATTACTCTTGCAGTAAAACTGTACCTAAGATATCGATAACTCTTCTTGATCAGACGAATGAGAGATTCCCGTCTTTAACAATTTTTGTCATTGTATTTTGACTACTAATTCTTCTGCGCCTATCAAATTTATTAAATAAAAAGACCATTGATATCAATAATCTAATAGCTTATGTTTAGCCCGAAACCTTAATTTGTTTGGTCTCAAATAGTCTAGCATTACATCAAAAGGTTATGGCACTTTTTAGGTTAATGAACGTTGGGTTGGGCTTGTTATCATTTTATTTGACTCAATAAAAAAATAATAAATTTTACGATAGAAAGAATTTTTGGAAGGGAAAAAGGTATGTATATTTATCTACAAACTAAATATAAGAATTATACTATAGGCCTATGTATTATGTTGCCCTCTCCGTTGTTGTTGTTGAGCAAAACGTTATTGTGATTAGAATATATTGTTGGCCACTAAACAAAGACTCAGTTCAACTATTTTATTTCGTAATAGGTCTTAATTAGTAGGCATATTTTTTTCTTTGTTTCTAAAATATATTTCAAATAAAAGCTCCAGTTGTTGATATAAAGTAATGGTCAAAAAAAACTTATCACTATATTTTATAATATGCACTAAAGTATTTATCTGAAACATTAACTTTTCATTACATAGTAATATTATGCGAGTTACACTTTACGAATCCTACATTCTATACACTTTTAGTGATTGTTTGTAAGTTTTTAGAAATAAGCCTAGTTTTGTATGGGCATATTAAAGATTCTGGCCAACGATGAGTAATACAAACAAAAGAATCCTTTCATTGTCAGTTTGACAAGTGTTTTACGCGGTTTTAGCTTTCAATTTCATGCTCCGAAGTATTTTAATTTTCCACCAGGTTAACATTGACTGAATTACAGATTATATTTATTGTAGATTAAAATGTACTACTGGTATTTTAAAAGTGTGCTGCTTACGGAAAAATAACTATGTGCTGTTTTTTATTCAAGCTAAGAATACACATCCACGAAAAAAATATTTTATGTCTAGATATGTTAAATTACACCATTGATAAAACATAATACCTCGTGAGTTGGATGTTGCATGTCTGTTTCATCGAGATATACTTAAACTCTCAACATAAAGTTTTCAACAGCTGAATAGGTTACATTGCCGAGTGTGTCCCAGGCTCAAACAAATACAGAAATCCTCTTTCCGAGAAAATCCGGATACACGAAAGAGGCTACTAACAAGCTCACAGATCACATTTTCTCACGGTAAGCTTTTTAAAGGTTTTCGATAAACAACACATTGTAATTTGTAAATATAATTTACTATTTTACGAAAGTTATAGTGAAAACTTGACCTATCCAAGTCAGAACAAAATGTGTAAACGCATTGGTGTATAACAGTTTGACACTATAAAGAAGCAATAGTTATCTGAACCAATCGCAGTAATGTTTTGGGATATTTCACTGAAAGATTAGTGATTGGAGAATAGCTGCGATAGAGCCCTCCACAGATGTCTAAGCAAAAGAAATCTGTACCTTTTATTTCGATGTTGATGTGATACCTTTAAATACTGTAAATGCTTTTCAGAAACTTGGAATTTTGTTGTACCAAGATATTTTGGCAATCGTATCATAATGTTAAAATGCCAATTATTATCTTATTTTTATCTTTGTTAAAATTGAATATACCTAATTTGCATATCATTACCACTCGTATTTGACAGTCATCAGGTTTAGACAGCAACTAGTCAGATCAAATAAAAATATAACTGACGTTTTTAAATGGGCCAACTGGTATTAATTAACCGTGAGTTATATTTGAGTTTACTATACGTAATCCTATTATGGTTGTTGATTACGCTACATATTGGCAAACACAATAAATATAGTATATTTTTCGAAACTGACATTATTTTTACAAAGTGCTAAGTTACTGTATTACAGTTTATTACAAGTTTAAGGTGTATTTGGTTACTGATTAATAGTGTTACGTTACTGACTTATTTGTATCCAAAAGATAAAATGTAAAGCTATGTTTAACATTGCACGTTGAATACTATTCTAAGATATATTAAGGCAATAGAGTATCACATTTCAATTAACCTGGAATGACAAGAGCTGGAAATGAAAAGTTAATTCTTGGATCGTAAATGACTTGGAAGGCTTTAACTCAATGCTAATGCAGGTAAAAGCATTGATGAATTTGAGTTTTATCTTTTTTGTCATTACAAAAATTTGAGTTTAAGCCCCAAATTCCAAATAGGGAGTTTTCCTCAAGTTCCCAAATTATATTTTTATGAACTAAAATTCCATAATGATGACTGACTTCATGATTATATTTAAAAAAATAAAATATAAATTTAAAATATTTTATTTTCTAAAAGTGAAAACTTACCTTTGTACTCATGGTGAAAAACGAATTTGGGATGCTGGCGGAATTTGAGAGCATTAGGGTGCATAATATTTCAAATGAGTAAATTAAATGAATATCTACCATTAAATTGTCTACAATGTTTATACAAAGTAGTATTTGTTCCTTAGAATTAGTTTGCAAAACAGCTGAGCTGAGCGGGAAAGTCAACCCGACCACTTTAATCTTCACTCCGGATGACAACTGAACAAAAAACCAGTTGTTGCTCAGCTTGTTCTTTTTAATAAAATAATAATCAACAAAAAATAGGAAGTATGGAGAGAGTTAATTTTTGCATAAACATTTTTATAGAATTCTATAAAAATTATTTTTTGTTCAAAGTTATCTTGCGTCAAAGTTTTTCTCTCCTTTAAAGTTCTTATTTGCTCACTTGCACTAATAACTTTTTATTCGAATGCACGAATAAAAATAATGTCCTTATAAGACAACTGTTGCGATGTTAACAAAGAAGTTTTATCAGTTACAATAATGATCCAATAATCTGACTTGGACTCAAGAGACTTTAGGACTTCAGTAATTAATAAGGCTCTTCAGAGCTGTTTGTAGGGCCATTCTTGATCCAAAGTTGGCTAAGTAGCTAAAACTGACGGGAAGTTCAACAAAAGACATAATTAACGTCATTTTACCAAATAAAACGTTTTAAACACGTCCAGTCGATACGTATGGCTATGTTTCACCTCAATTAAGCGACCAACGTACGTATAAAACACTTAGAATTATGTCACAAAGTGATGTTCGGATTGTTGAATGAGTACGATGAAAATAGGTGTGACCTCCATCAGACACTGGGTAACCAAAAGTTGGAATTGCTGGACCAGCCAACCAGTCCGGCGTCTCCAAGCTGTGTCTCCTGCTCTTTTGTCGCAGCCGGTAGATGCGGTTGCACTCCATCCTTTCTTCCTAGACTTCCTTCTGCCACTGATGAATGGCATTTTGAGAGACTCGCCAAATACCCCACCAGGTCCAGGTGCCTACTTTATCATGGATAGAACGGCATCCTCTATATCCACCATCAAAACGTTGACGAGAATAATTCCAAGAACAAACAGAACGGCGAGTATGGATATTCTATATAGGTGGATGATCCTCAGAGTGCTGCCTAACAAAGTACACGAGCGTTCCGTATCCTGTGTATATTGCTTCAATAATCTCCCTTGCCCACACTTACAAGAGTACGGATTAGACTGCGGTTGTCGATAGCCTTCTACTTGGACATCCGACATGGTTCTTTGACTTGATGTTCCAAACTTGATGTTGCGAGCAGCACATCTCAATAAAAGTGGTGGATCTATAGCTTTAACTATGGCTTGCTTCACCTACTTAACAGCGTTAAAAGGGGTGTTATCACACCTTCTTGAAACAACTTGGACAAGGTGATAGGTCCCGCGCAGCACCTTCAGGTGGATTCAGTTGATAACGGATTAAAACCTCAAGGCCCTTCCTAGCTATGCCCAACATACAAAGATGTATATTAGAGGATGGAAGTTATGGGTCTCCCTTGCCAGCAAAAGGGAAACACCTTGGCCAGAGGGCAGTAATCGTGCACAAAAGAATTAGAGCATTGATTGGTACACCTTTTTGAGGGACTCAACGTATACCCCACCAGGTCCAGGTGCCTACTTTTTCAGGGATAGAACGGCATCCTCTATCCCTTCAAGACTCTTTACTCTTTAATCTTCATAACCACTTAAACAAGTTTATTGTAGAATTTTGGACCTGTCTGAATTCATTAAGCACCTCTTTCTAATCTTCATTCTGTTGTTGGGGAAGTGATTAATTTTCCCACGGAAGTGTCTCTGCCAAAAAAATATTTCCCTGAAAGAGAGCCTCGAAAGAAGGTAACTATGGTTCTTGTTTGATAAGAACCCACAACACCATGCATCTTGTCGTTAATATCCAAACATTCTCTTTTCTAGCTTAATTCTGGCTGCTATTCCAGTTCTAGAGATTTATCAAAGTACCTGACAAATAACGATATAGTAGACTATAACTATACTGTATTTTTAAATTATGTACACTGTTCTTTTTTTAAATAATTATTTGCTTTATCTCTATTTTTATCGCTTTTATCTTTAATTACTTACTAAAAAGGTGTTTTTGTCAATGTAAGTGCTCTGTAATGTAATGTACAAAACACTGAGCTTTTTCAAGAAATTTCCATGTACACACTTACGACAGACCTTTGCAGAGGCGACAATAAAGTTGTAATCGATCAAAATGGGTTTATTCTATAGTATTTATTTAATATTTAATCTAAATGCACTTTAAGTCTATGAAAATTATTCAACAAAACGTCATTAAAGTACTTTTTATGTCAACAAAGTTTATACAATTTATGTAGGAATATAGTTTTCTCTGGTTTTCCTTGACTTTGTAATCTCTGGATAAAATTAGGGCCATTATTTGGCTTGATATAACTTTACATTTGTTTATAATTGGCCGTTTAAAACTTCGGTCATTATATTGGCGAGTATAAGAGTTTAGATGTTACTTGGATCCAATTAATACTTCCAACTTAATTTCAACTGGAAAGCTCGTTTAATGTTACAATAGACGTTGTTAGTGTATTAAACGTTTGATATTACTGTTGTATATGTTGCTGGTCACGTAACTTTTTAATATTTGAAACCTAATTGTAAATTTATAAAAATGTATTATGGCTCAATAAAGGTGTTTCGTCTTCATATCTACATGGGTATCATTAAAATTATACATACATTTTCAGAACCGAAAATACTGCTGCATAACTATAAAATAATATTATAAGAAAGTTACTTTAGTTTATTGCTTTTATTCAGTAATATTGTATCAAACATCTCAACACCTAGACTTAACAACTACCGATCGGGTGGCATAATAATCATACTTTCGAGGTAAAGTAGGTAAATATATGTTTGGATAAATTCACAATGCAAAAATCTTTTTGGATCACTTAATTTAAAATATTTTTCCTTTAAAAACATACGTGGTTTAATTTATTATTAATCAATGCTTTAAAATGTTTCTTATCGTGATAATATTCACGATTACTTATAATATTCTATAATATATTAATTTAAACTAATTTTATCATATTAAACAAAATTGTGAAACTAAAATAGTTTTTCAACTATTTAACAAAACTTGTTCACAATTTAACTATTCATAGCAAGCTTGCTAGAAGTTCCAGCTGGATTTTACAGACATATGCCTAATCATCTTTAGATTGGCTCATGTATTTAACATCAACTTAAAAGATGTATATGGATATGATCAGATATTTCTTATCTTTGGTAGATGGGTGAAATAAGTTGAGTTTAAGGTATTAGAATGGTAAACATGATTTAAACTGTAGAGAACTACAGACAAAACAGACGATGAAACTGATTAGTGAACACAATACTACAAGTGTCTGCTGAAGCTCTTTATTGTTCTGGGTGAGAGGCTTTGTTTAAAAAAGAAAACATAAGAAAATGGCTTCAATGGAATTGCCTTTTCATGTTGTCATTGGTTTTCATATTCTTCAAGGGGAAAAATCTTTTTAAAAAGTGTTAAATGTTTTTGCTTTTCCCCGCTGTAAATAAGTCTTTGATTTGATCACAACAAGTACAATGAATATATACACATTTTAAAATATAAGGCTTGAATTATTTCAAAGTGAAAATAGATGAAAGCCAAGTTCTTACGTCGGATGTCAATTAAAACATATTTAATATGTGAATGTATGATATAAATAAACGGTATCATCAAAATAACACACTTTCTCCTAGTAGCAATTAAAAAAAACCTTACGACAAGCGGTGAGAATGACTATGCGATTTCATGTGTAATATCAGAATATTTGCATTAACTTTGCACAGTAAATGTTAAATTGTTTGGTTAAGACTCCTAAATTTTAAATATACTAAGTTTTAATGAAAGTCGTTCGATCTGTTTTTGTTAAAATCTGATTACACGGTTATTTCATAAACTTAAAAAAAATTAAATCTAAATAAAAAAATAAAAAATGCCTTGAAGTACAACAGATTGGTACCCACATACCAAATTTAATCAAAATCGGACCACAAGTCCACTTGTGTGAGTGTGAGTGTGTACGCGCGCGCATCATACATGACATCTTACTAATATTATAAATGTGAAAGTTTGTGTGTTGGTTTGAAGTTCAATCACACATAAACCACTGGACGGATTGGGGTTAAATTTGGCATGATAATAGCTCACATTCCCGATTAACATATCGTTTTATTTTATCTCACAAATCCTTTTGGGCTCCGCCCCAGTGGCTCTGTAGTTCCCCATGTTAACCTTATAAGTAATCATATTTAAGAGAATTAATGAATTTATTCAGCCGTTTCAACTAAAAAAGTTGGTTCTATGATACACGAAAGCATTAAAACTTTATAAGATTTACCAAAAGGGTTCAGCACTATATTTTTTTTGCATTTATGTAAACAGCTAATTTGAGCTAATAGCAACAAAAAACTGCGACTCAATGAGAACTGTCAAAATATAGGGTGGACCAAAAAAACAGGGACAATTTTAAAATGTTATTACTCAGCTGTTATAAAGGCTGGAAAGTTCATTGATGCGGCAAAAGAAAGTTTGTTTGATGCCATTTAGTGTATAGTTACTATGGATCATCAATGGTTACCGCAACATCGTGCCTTTGTCATAGAGACTTTTTTAAAGAATAATTTGACTTTTATCTCTACTCAACGTCAATTTCGTGTTCACTGCAACTTTGGCCGTAATGGTGCAGCCCCAAA
This sequence comes from Macrosteles quadrilineatus, assembly GCF_028750875.1. NCBI lineage: Eukaryota > Metazoa > Arthropoda > Insecta > Hemiptera > Cicadellidae > Macrosteles > Macrosteles quadrilineatus. Next base: position 37,578,383 of record NW_026542595.1, read on the forward strand.
CCGAATAAACTACTCAAAGATGGGTAAACAATGTCCTAAACACGGCTTTTGTACTCAAAATTAAACCTATGCAAATTTAAATTTCAATGCAATGTTTTGCAAACGGTTGGCTTTGGACGTTCGACGCAGGACACTCGCGCGAACCATTTCAATGTTTTCCGGCGTTCGAACAGTCCGAAGTATCTTACTAGGTTTGACTTTGAGTGCAGAAGACGTGTTCTGGAAATTACTTACCCAACTTTAAATAGTTTTTCGCTTTGGGGTTGCACCATTACGGCCAATGTTGAAGTGAAAACGAAATTGACGTTGAGTAGAAATGAAAGTCAAATTATTCTTCAAAAAAGTCTCTATGACAAAGGCACGATGTTGCGGTAACCATTGATGATCCATAGTAACTATACACTAAATGGCATCAAATAAACTTTCTTTTGTCGCATCAATGAACTCTCCAGCCTTTATAACAGCTGAGTAATAACATTTTAAAATTGTTCCTGTTTTTTTGGTCCACCCTTTAGGATTGTTTGCAGTTATATTTATGTTTTTAATGTCATGAATAATTTGTAATTTTTTTTTTAATTCATAATAATTTATTTTTCTTTATTGTTTAGGTGAAGTGGTAGAACATTATGGCTATGGTAGATGTGCAATACCATTAGTATACCGTAAATTTAAAAAAGCAAATTTTATCAAAATTCGTCCTCCCCCGTTTCAAACGCAAAGCCTGAGTATAACTGCAATAAGCATTTTAAACTTATATGCCAACCCCGTACGAAGGACGGGTACTCTGCTAGCCATATATAAAAATTTTTTTTAGTTCAGGAGGACCGAAAACGGAGTATATTTCCCGAAATACTCAAATTAGACACATAAAAAATTATTTCTTCATATACCTACTTTGTATTAGGGGAGAAAGTAAAAACACCCACATTTACAGGTGAGACAACGCTAAACATACGGGAGTGATCAGCACAAGATTGACGCGTTGGTTAAGTGGACCAATGAGAAGCATTTGTCTTGTGACTGTTAGTAACAACGGTGCTTGTGCTGTATGCCTCCCTTGCCAGTGATCACAGGGCTCTTGTAATTATTTAGGACTTGGAAGGCAATCCTTAAACGTATCGTAGGTCTATTTGTTTGAAAAAAAAAGACAAGAACATGATTACTCATTAAGGTATAAAAAAGGACATACATCTCTACATTCAAGCACCACTATACGTAACACCTTTTGACCATTTAACTTTGAAATAGTGTTTTATAAGTATACAAATACTTAGGTCCATAATTGATTGTTAAACTTACCAATAACTAAGAATCAAAATTAAATTGATTAAACATAATGAATACAAATGCGTTAGATTGGTTATATCACAGCTTCCAAGTATATTGGGTGAAATATCAACCCAAGAAAAATATGAGACATGTGGATTTTACCTGAGTTGAATATTTTATTCAAAACACTGAATGAATACCAAATAATTCAGCTGATGCTGACCCACCACGTATTGTCGCTATATAAAAATGTATGAACCATGTTTTCTTCCTTATACGCTCAAAACTGTATGGAGAAAAATCTCTGAATAACAACAGTTAAATAGACAGTAGAAACGTTAATGAAATAAGGTACTGTAATGGTAAATAGGTTCTAATGAAAATTGAGATGTGAGTTTTGCATCTTATATAGTGTCGTGCAATTATTTTATATTTATAAAAATTTCTTATTTCCCTCAAATAAAAAAGTTTTAAGTTATATTCAAAGGCCTGGATTAGGAATTACTAAATTTGTAAGGTTATGATAGAGTTTATAATACCGTACCACATAATTTTTCGGTGTGAGAATTTTATGAAACCCTAGATTCAGTTAGTAAAATATAGTAAATACACATGGTTTAAAGTTTGTAAAACCAGGGCTATCTTAAGGTTGAAGGCAATTACGTTTGTTTAAAATATACAATCTACTATCTATGTAATATTTTACTCAATATCACACCCAATCATTATGCTTTGACAGAAGTTATTGTAATACTATCAAATTTAATACTCATTGCGATAATATTATTAATGCACGATCACTTAGCTCCAAACATAGATGCAATCGATCAATAATTGATTACTCTGGCAGATGGAACGGAAGTTGTTGAATCGCTTCAATATTCATGTAATATTCTTCGTGTCATTTAGCTCAATCACATTACACATAGTCACTTTAAATTATCTTGGATATTCTTCATTTCATAACAATACACGTGGAACCTTATATTATATAAGATTATGAACATAAATTAAGTCAGATTGGTAAAGATTTGGTACATGGATAATTCCAGAAATATATGCTCCATATTCAATGTAAATCAATTGGTAAGATAATATTTTAATATGGTTACTGTTTAATAAACATTTTAAAAATTTTCTCGTAGATTATGTTTTTACACTCTAGTTGCATCTACTGTTTTCCATGTGTCAGTTTCAGTACAACTACATTTTGTTTAATACCATCGATCAAATTTGTATGGTTTATCTTTGTATTTTATGAGAAGTTTTATATGTTTAAATTACATCAATAATCTTATGTAAATTCTAATACTCTAATAACAATAATAGTTATAAGCTGATCTATGCCATAATGTAAAGAAATTGTAACACGACGCTATTAAAATATTCTGAATTCAATTATAAAACATAATAAACATATCGAGGCTGAGTAATTTCTATGAGGTTTTCAATACTAAAAGGACATTTGAAATAAATTGCGTATCTCAAAACTATATGATACATATTATAGTATCTTTCAATTCCAACTAAAAATTTGCTTACATAAGGTATCATTCAAACTTCTGACCATGCTATGTTATTTTGTAAAACGCGAAAATGGTTTCTAATTGTGAATAGGAAAAATGCATAGGGTCACTAGAGGAAAGCTAAGTATCGCTCTTAAAAAAAGAAAATTTAATTTTGGACTTCCATCTTTGATGACGTCAATCCCTAGCCAAATTCCGAATTTATTATGAACTAGCACAGCACCCGTCCTTCGTACGGGGTTGGCATATAAGTATAAAATGCTTATTGCAGTTGTTATACTCAAGCTTTGCGTTTGCAATGGGGGAGGACTCAGTTTTCATAAATTTACGGTATGATATCGTATAACACATCTACCATTACCATAATGTTCTACCACTGCACCTAAACCATAGAAAAAAAAATATCAAACATTCGCACAATGTCACAAATTATTCATTAAATTAAAAACTGAAGAATAACTGTAAACAATCCTACTTCGACAGTTCTCATTGTGTATCACAGCTTTTCGTTGCTGCTTAGTTCAAATTAGCTGTTGTCATGTGGAAAAACAAAATATAAAATAGTGCTGCACCGTGTTGGGAAACCTTATAACTTTTTAATGCCATTGCATATTATAGGAACAAACTTGTAAAGTTGAAACAGCTGAGTAAATTCGTTAATTCCCTTTAAATATGAATACTCATAAGGTTAACATGGGGAACTATAGAGCCACAGGGGCGGAGCCCAAAGGGATTTTTGAGATAAGAATATGCCTAAATGTTGATCGGGAATGTGAGCTATCATTATGCCAAATTTCAGCCCAATCCGTCCAGTAGTTTATGCGTGATCACAAACTTTCAGATTTATAATATTAGTGAGATTATAATGAAGTAATTTAGTCGTATTATTACATATGGATATTCTCACAAACTGATATAGTGAAATTTGTAAAATATGATGACTTTTTAGATGAACATGTTTTGAAACAGCCCTCGTAACCGAAACAAACACATATTATTTAAATTTAAATGCAAATTATCGAATGAGAGTTGTTCAAGCACATGTCGATTCCCAGTGGCATTGTAAACCTTGTTTATTCAAATGTCACAAAATTAACATTATATACATTTTGGGCATATATTTTCTTTTATTACAGAGTGTATTTGCATTTACTTTTTACCAAAACAAGTAAATAACAGTTGTGCTTTTGACAGTTGCACTAAGGTTTCGTTAAAACCGTCGTTGATTTCCATAGTGAGATATCGTACAGTAAACAGATATTTTGTGAAAAAACTAAAAAACATTTTCGTACTTGCAAGTTGAGAGCTAAATATTTAGTTATAAGTGAACTATGTAAAACACTAGACGTTTGAAATTGGTTTTCAAGCAGCCGTATTTGGACACAATTATCAAGAGACAAATAAACTAAAAACCACCGGATTTGACCCGAAATATGATGAACTCTTAAGATAATGTTTAAAAGAAACTAATCTTTTACAGTGTACTGAATTCCATATAAATGTATGCAACCATAGAATTTAGGGTCGAAAGGTAAATAAGCAATGTCATTACACTAAAAAATAGCAGATCGTTTAGGAAAACTGTATAGATGATTGACTTAAGATTTATCTGACTTATAAACTTTAATAAATGGTTTAAAAAAATTAAAACATACTAAATAGTTCAATTACAAAAATGTACGACTGTTTCACAAAAGTTCCAATTACTTTGGAGTTTTATGTTAGATTGATTCTTTGGTTTGAGCCAGCCAAGTTTTCTGGACAATAGCCACCCACAAACTGGTTGGAAGGGTACCAAATAAATGTTGAAACTATTTGTAACCCATCCCATTTATCTAAGGATATCTTAATTAGTGGTATTGGTAAGGTAGGTTTGCAACTAAAGTATAAAATAATAATAATATTAACACATTATTAGTTCTTTCCAAAAAACAAGTCAGTTTCAAGTGAAAATAAATATGAAATAAGCCTAAATATTTGTTTACTTAACATTTTTTAAGCTTATGTCATAAAATCTCATGACAAGCTAAGCTAACCTCATCATAGCTTATGCATGGAAATAAGAAAAACTGGGTGCTACAAAAATGTTACTATAAGATATGATATAGATAATATGAACGTTAGTTTTGGTATTATTAACAAATATATAAGTAAAAATTATTTTCAACGATAAAGTAATTATTCATTTAGATAAAAAATACTTATCTTATTTTGTGTTGTTCATTTACTCCAGAAGCTATTTATATTATATATTGTTAGCCTATGGATAGTTTATATAAACCTACCAAATCTACAAAAAAAAACTTAAATATTGATTTATAGTTAAATCAAGTATAAAATAACGTTTTATGTTAACAATATTGATTGTATGGTGAGTGTAGTGTAACAAGACATTCAGTTTGGCCACTGTTGCCAGTCAATGCAGTTAATTAGTCTAGACGTACAAATCCTCTGTAATCCCCTCATTTCTTCGACTAATTTGTAAAATACTTCTGAAAGTTCCTGCTATATTAGTGCTTCCATTAAATTAAATTAATTAGATTAAACCTGAATCTTTAGCTACATATAATTTAAGTAGATTTTTTTTCATCTGTTATAGAGATTTGACAATGTTTGGCACTTATTTTACAAAACTTTTAATTTATAATAAAAAGTTGGATAGTTGGGATTTTGATAAAATATATTGATAAACACTTTCCAGATATTCCATTAATCTGAAAGTAAATAATCTCACGGTTTAAAATATTTTGTTTGAAAGGTATTGTTTGGAAACATTAATGTTTATCATCAATGTTAGATCATTTTGACCAAGCTGAAAATATAGTGGACTCTTTAAGGATACTATTTTCCAAAACCAAAACTTTTTCAACTTTTACTAAATTCACGTTATCGATGCAAAAAAAGTAGCTCGGAGTTGCGTATGAGTACAAAAAAAAGCTAAGAAAATTCAATTATGACTGATAACGACAGATCTTGTCCAGGGAAAAACAATTTTAAAAACCTTTTAAAAGAAGGTTTACGTTCACATCAAATGTATGTTTTCAGTTCGTCTTTGTATCTTGTTAAGTGATATTAAAAATCTGTTTAAAGATTTTTTCGTGTTAATAATAATAATATTTCTCAGACTACAACTATTTCATATTATTTCATAACCACATACATTTAGTTTCATTACATTTACACCTTTTTATATAAACGTTACATTTCCTTTACATCATAGAAAACTTTACGAAACACAATAACGGATTATGTGTTTTTGAGCTGTGTGGAATGCAATTCTTACATGTTTCTCAAGACACATTAAAGTACTGATTGGCGAGAGAAAGGTTGTGTCATCTATCTATATAAATAAAATTAGAGTTTTGTCTGTACTTTGCTCAGAATTATATACTTTTAGGTTATTTTTACGTTTTATACATTAAAGAAGCAGAAACGAGTCTTATCTCTATTTCTGTCTGTCTGTCTGTCTGTCTGTCTGTCTTTCCCTTTGTCTGTAACACTCAAGATGGCATTTTACGCAATCTTCTCCGTGAAAACCAGAGTACCTATCAAGATCCAAGTCATTTTAATGTATTCACTGGATTGGCGAGAGTGTCTTTAGTGATTTAAATATAGCCTCACTACTTTGTAAATAAAATTACGGACGTTCAAAAATGCAGTTTTGTGCGATTTTTGTCAAATTTTCGTTCAATTTTTATCACATAATCGTCTATGAAATAACGAACAGCTGTTCGGATCAAGATTATTTTTTCTAGCTGTCAATGATATGTTTACAAATGTTGTTTACAAATACCACAACCATTTCGAATCACGTTTTGAAAGCAAATCCCAACCAAGTGACATTAAAAACGTGTTTCTTACATAACGGATTTAATTAATCGCAAGTGCAATAATATAGTCTAATAGTGTAACCGTAAATGAAATTAAATAACTAGACAGTGTCCAAATCGGAACCAGAAATTCTTTGAGTATAAAATGTTTCTTGAGTTTTGACAACCAGAAAGAAGACCTTGAATCAGTGTTGTATAGGGCTGGACACTGAAATGATCGTCGCCAATAGCTTACAAAAAAGGTTTCCACTCATTGACGGCACTTCAATGGCGGTTGTGTAAAGTGTAAAGTAAAAAATCTCAACTGCAGTGGGTGATTGTAACAGAGGTTTAACAGAGGAAGTGCTAAACTCGCTTTTCCAATGTGTCACTTTCTGTTTCTACTCACCGTGTGATGCAATCGCTGGACCATACAGCCAATAGGCCCATAGCTCATATCTTGGGTACGTAAGCCTACATATTTATTCATAACAACCTTTTTGACAACGATCCTTGATACCGGTACTTTTCCATAGAATACATGGCCTACCTACTTAAGAAATATAATTACAAAGACCAAAACCCCAACATTGTGTGATTTTCGTCACATTTCCTTCTAATGTTATACTAATCATTGTTTAGAGAATGCGTAATCTATTAAATAACAAAAAGTTGTTTGGGTAAGGTTGTTTTTTTTTCAAACTGACACCGATAAGTTTACGCTATAACTTTTTACGAGAAAATCCAAAAGCAAGAGATCAATAACCTCGGGACTAGATATTAATGTATTTAATTGGTCGGATGTACTATAGTTCTTAGGTAGGTTCTTACGTAGGTACTGGTTCTTTTCCTTAGAACCGTTGGTAGCTGCTAGAATCATTTTTACGAAGGTACCAACACATCACTGTAGTTTACAAATTAGTTATCGTTGGTGTTGCACCTTATTTATTAGAGCCGTCCGTATTCAATTTAAGTGATGTCTTAACTCTGTATAAGTTTTGCTTTTTCTGTCTGGATTCCAAATCTTAGCTTACCCGGTATGCTAAGAAAATGATAACCTATTTGAGTAAAACATTTGTTGGGCAAACCATCATGAATTGTTTACGCCTTTATATTGTTTATGTATCAATAGTTCGTGGCCTTTTTTGGATTGTTGTGTGTATGTCTGTTGGTAACGCATTAATGTCCTTATTTCTCAGTGTTTCACGGAATGGACAAGAGTACCTTTGATACTGAAAATGTCAACCGCAATAAAGTGTTAAATGGTGAGGTTGAGGTAGTACTTTAAATACGTTTAAGTTAACCGATGTGGAAAGTAACTTTCAATTATAGGCCTACTTTAGGGCTACGCTTCATGGATCTATAACACATTTTTTAGTTTAATCATTGGACATATAGACCATAACGATCCGGGTGAAATTCAATTGCGAAGCATTTATTTTGGCTTGAACTGTCAGATACTGTATTTGCGACGGTTTATATATAATAGTTTTGCCAGCATATCTGCAAATATGCAAACTAACTGCTTTTCTTAATCTTAATATAAGATGGTTTCAACTGACTACTATAAGATCCCCGTGCGTAGAACGCCCGCACACAGCTAGTCTTCATAATAACCGTCGAGGCAACATTAGATAAATAATCATTGATAAAAACAGTAAAACAAAATGGACCAAGAACAGAATCTTGCGAAACACCTGTATTATTGGTTAGTGTTGAAGACTGACATTCATTTAAAGAAACATTTTGGTTATTAACTATATGGCTCAATAATTCAATACATATATTTAATACCTTACTGAAAATCTAGTTTTTATAGAGCCTACTCTCATCAATGTTCCATAAAAAAAATACTACTTTAACGAGAAAGAAAATTGATAGAAGTAAGTATTTTTCTAAGAAAAAATAAATTTATAACAACTTTATAGCAAGTAACCTTTGTATGGTGAAATAAATTAAATAATTCTTATGAATAACTTCATTCTGTTTATACAATGTTTATATTTATAAGGTTTTAGGTTGTTAACGCTAGTCACGCCTGAATATACAATAAGCACAATAAGAGCTGTGAGATAGTTGTATCGTGGCGATGTTCACAAAGCAGTACCATCAGTTACAATAATGATCCAATTATCTGACTTGGACTTGAGTGACTTCAGTAATTAGTGAGGCTCTTCTCAGCTGTTTGTAGAAATAAGAGTGATAGGAAAAAATAAATTCGATATATAGTAAAACTTCTTGAAATAGAAATACAAAATTAATGGAATAACGTAACAAAAAAAATGTTTGTTATTGCAATTGAAAAATGCAACTTTCTTAATGCCAGTTTAATTGACTGACACTTAATTTTGCTACATCACCTTCTGTTCAATGTCCTTATTGAAATCTTGGTAAGGCATCATTGTACAGTACATTAATATAACACAACCTAAATACGCCACTAAATAATAATAGAAGGTATTTTTTTCATCAATGTATTTCATGAAACGTATAGTATACAGACCTACAGATTATATTACATAACTATCCATTTAGTTTATTTGTAAAACATTAGCCCAAAAGAGGGTTTATCAATTAAATTAATAATTCAATAATTATATAAAACATTACCTCAAGAAATAGTTTATGAGTATTACCGTATTACTTAAAGCTGTATGAAGGGCAGAACTTGCTTTTATATAAATTTGATTTACGGGAAGAAATGATAAACATGGCGTAATTTATCAAAGTAATAGATAGGTAATGACACTTTTGTAATTGATTTAAAACTTGATTTAACAAGTTATGTGATATATAGGCTACAGTGTTTTGAACTACTTATGCACTTGCTAATTAAGTTATGTTATACTATATTAATACAAAAATCCAGCAGTAAACATTGCTCTAGTATTTAAAAATACTACTGATGTAATTTACTTGATACATTGAATATGGTATTTGGTTATACTCTAATTTATCTGGGATAAAATGATCATTTCACGTGAATGCGTCAAATTCCTCAATCAATAAACCAATACGAACCCGCCGAGAAGGTATTGTGCCTGAGGAATGGTGGGAATCCTCCAATAACTGACTAACTACACTGGGCCACTTAATAAATGCAAACACCTGGCAATAATTACTTGATAATAATGTTTGACAAGAAACATAACATGATTAACTTATATTTTTGTGTTAAATTTATTTTTTAAAATCTTCGTATTAAAACATTTATAAGCTAAACGAAAACTATTATTTCATGAAATCTCTATTTCCTTTAGTTAATTTGCACTTAAAATATTACGACAATGACGAATGGACAACAAGATCATCCAAAAGAAAGTAACAAAAAAAATAAAATTAAACACCCTAAGCGTGTTAACATAGATCTCACACTACTGTTATAATACTAACAATTGATAAAATACCTTAAAGTATAATAGATCTTCAGCTACTAACAAACTGCATTATAATTAACATAACACACTTTTAAGAGCTTAAATAATAATCACCTACGCATCGATATTGGTTTTTATTTTGTTAAAATTGCGTTAATACTTTGAAAAGATGTAAGTGGTGATCTTTTTTTGGAAACAGTTGATTTGTATAAGGATTTCCGTTGTTTGTTAAAATATAAATATTTTGTATTTAACTATAGAACTATTAAAGTGTAAATAGCTAGTAAAAGTAATTAATAATATATTTATCCCTAAACTATTTTTATAAACTTTTATAAAACCGTATGGCGTTTAAGAAGTGGTTTTAATTAACAAAGAAATGTAAATTTTACTGAATCACTAGGGACTAGCTTTTAAAGTAGCAACTTTTATACAAAAACTATATGTTAAACACTGGTTACATTGTTTAAATATACCGCGGTATATTGAACTCTTTATCGTTCGAAAATAATAAAATACATCGTATTTTCTGTTGAGAAGTCACAATATGTTTAAAAATACAAAATGCGTCACTTTAATAAATACTTGGTACAGAAGCCACTTGTAAAACTTCTTAACTAAAGTTATAGAAGAAATGTAAAACTAATTTAATTTGTGACTTTTTTACTTGAGTTAGTGGAATGACACTGCTCAGTTTTAATATTTGCCCTCTCTTAAAAGGATTGCAAATGAAAACTGTAAGGATCTAATGTTTAACTTTTACGAGGCTCTTGAAAAATAATTTCCTTCCTTCTTTGACTCTTTATACCTTCTATTTCTCAAATTTGTTCAGGTTTCTGATATTATTATTTTATAATTTATTAATTTTCATACCGCATTTTTGACTCAAACTTACGTTAGTCATGCAAATTTTTCATGGAATGTTTATTGATAAAGTGGTATTTATCTAGATTTGTTTTTATTACAGTTACAGAAATGTAAAGGGTTGTTTTCATTAACACATGCTTTAAATAAAAATATATCAATTATGTGTAAAAATGCATACTAATCAGTTTCAAACAAAGTATCTTTATGTGTACAAAGTAAATTAGCATTCAAAACAACACCTACCATAGTTAATAGGTTCAGGTTTACCAAACCATTAGAAATAAAATATCACGGTAAGGTAAAAAGAAACATATTATTGAAACAGAGGTTATATGCACTTTTTGTTAATCCTTCATATTTAATAAAATTGTTTGGGACACAAAATAAAATTAAAAAAAGTTATATTATACAACAACATTGCTAATGACATTTATTTAACTTGGATACTCCTGGTTGAAGGTTTTCCATAATTTATTATTATTATTTTTTATTGCATAAGAATATATCACGTAAACCAATTTAAACGGAGTGTGGAAAGCGATGTATTTTCAACTCAATATAGCTTTAATACAGATACTCTAGGCCAAAAGTGTGTTATCTTATATTTAAATTATTGCTTTTATCGGAGATACATTCTTTGTAAGGACAACTGACTCAATTATAAATACACTTAGGCGTCTCTTCAAGATTCGTTTGATATTGAGACGGAATCTGACTAAAAAATCTCTTAAACAAAACTGAAATTTTAAAATATTGTCAATAAAATCATTATTCTGTATCTTTATATTATACAAAGTAAATCTATGATCATTAATTTATGTTGGGTTTTTAATCTATCAAGTGTTTAAGTAAAACTGTGAAAATATATACTATCGAATAAAATTTCTTATACAACTTTAAGTTTGCTATTTTTATGATACGTATTATTGAAACAGAGGTTATATGCACTTTTTGTTAATCCTTCATATTTAATAAAATTGTTTGGGACACAAAATAAAATTAAAAAAAGTTATATAATACAACAACATTGCTAATGACATTTATTTAACTTGGATACTCCTGGTTGAAGGTTTTCCATAATTTATTATTATTATTTTTTATTGCATAAGAATATATCACATAAACCAATTTAAGCTAGTTCCTTTAAGCTAGATAAACAGGTTGCCAGCAATCTGTCAATCTAAAGAAACCCAAGTACCTAAGTTGATAATAGATATTTTGTGGTGTATTGCGGTGGTGCGAGCGAGCGGGACTGTGGACGAGTGGAATAGCAGGGCACCACGTGGTGACAGACAATTTTAGGTTTATTTAAAAAATGTCTGCCAGAAAAGAGTATGGTTGTAAGCAGGGAATCTCGGTTAAAACATGAGTTAGTTACCAAATGAAAAATTCGCTAAGCTGGCTATCAAGGTGGATTTAGCCACCTTACGATTGAAGTTGGTAGCCTATAGAAGAAATGTTATAAAACTAACGAGGAAGTAAAAAACATTAAGGCCCTAACTCGTGCTTAATTGCTAGAATAAATATCAAGAGAGTCTTTCGTAGCAAATTAGTCTTATTTGCTCAAAGGCCATATGTGGCTTTCCATTTATGTGCCAGATTTCAGTAAAAGTATACGATATTTCTATTCAGAGCATTTAGGTACTGCTCATATTATGTTGTGGAACAACCGTACACACCTTTTGGGGCTTTTATTTTGTGTTACAATAACGCCTTTTCATCAAATAATCATTTCATTAGATAATCACAGGGTAAAAAATCTTACCACAGAGTAAGATTTTAAGTTTTGTTTGCCGTACATAAAATAAGCCATTAGCCATCTATTAAAGTGTTTCAATACGTTTATGATACTTAGTTTTTGAACTATACTTAGATCCTAACGAATTGGACAACTCTGTAAACTTTAAATGTGTATTCTATTTGTATTGGCATAACTTCTTCTAATATTCTTACTTTTTACTAATATAACTGCAGATATCATACAAGCATGAAGAATATACAAACTATACGAATGTTGCATATAACGAAGGGAGTTTTTTTTGCTGTTGCCACTTAAATAGTAATGTTTTCCTTTGATAAATTTAGTGAAATATCCAGGCAAACTGTGTGTATTTCGTACAAACTGTGTGTGACCTTTGTTGTGTTTAGCGATATTTCGCGACAAAATGTGATCTGTGAGCTTGTTAGTAGCCTCTTAAATCCGGATTTCCACAGTAAGAAGATTTATGTATTTGTTTGCACCTGTGAAACTGTATAAATGTGAAATATACAGCTGTTTGGTATTTGACTTTAATATTATAATTGTCGATGACAAAAACAAATGCTCTTTGTCGCCAATAAGTTGTTGGTGTTGGTCGATATTTCATTTTATAGCAGCATATAAATTGAATTACAGTTGTTTTTTATAAAATTAAGTTGAACTCTTTTCCATGCTACTACATAATTTATTACATGATTTATGAGGAAATTGAGAGTATAATATTTTTTTATGTAACGAAAAGTGTAACGATGTAGGTAGTGATATACAGGGTGTTTTTTTTTTTAACTTGCATCTTTATTTATGTAAAAAAGAAAATGTTTGGTGAAATTTATTTTTCATTTGATATGTCACAAGGGCGGGTACCTTGCTATTAAAAAACAAGTTATGGGTAGGGGAAAAGGGGGGGGGATTATCTCACAAATTCATGAGCTAATTTTAAATTTTTTTCACCAAAAGTTTTCTTTTTTCATGCTCTTTTATTTGATATGTCACAAGGGGTACCTTGCTTTAAAAAAAATTAGGTTCCGGGGGGGGGAGGGGGGGAATGTCTCACAAATTTATGAATCGATTTTCAATTTATTTTTCATCAAACATTTTCTTTATTCATGCTCTTTTATTTGATATGTCACAAGGCGTAATTAAGTTGTGGGCAGGGGGGAAAGGGGGAATGTGAATGTAACGTTGAATTAAAAAATAAATTGTGCCCCCTACGTCAATAGATGATTCCCGTCAACTGCATATTTCTATCTTTTGTGGTTTTTACATAAATAAAGATGCAAGTTAAAAAAAAAAAACACCCTGTATATATCGTACTGCAATTTACGATATCAAGCATATATATAATGTTAAATTTACGTACAATATTTAGTCCAACGAGAGTAGTTTTTACTCTTTTACTATTAAGATATGTAATTCAGTAAATTCTATCGAGTTGAAAATTCTAAATACTTTCGAGCATGAAAGTGAAAGATTTAACCCCGTAAAAATCTGGTTAAAATGACAATACAAATTTTTTTTTTTTTTGAATTGCTTAGTGCATTCGAGGACTTAATAGTACGTAGCCCTAAATTGTTATGCATTGTTCTAGAATTACTGACATATGCCTAACTGTTCTAAAAGACTAAAGTACTGATATCATAGAGAGTCTTACAGTTAAGTACAATAAAAAGTCATGTGCTTTACTTATTTTCTTTTCATATGTATTTTAACCCCGCAAACCATAATTTGATTTACGATTTGCTATTTTCCATTTGATAACTTAACTTACATTTTACTTATGTATATACATTATCATAAATTGGTATAACGATCTGGTCTAGTAGTAAAACCCAGGGCTTCAGAGCCCAAGGTCCTGGGTTCAAATCCCGTAATCACCAATCCAGTTTATCCATGTGATAATGCTGCAACCCTCTATTATAGCCTGAAGTTATTTGTAAAATTGTTCCGGGCTAGAACCTAGCTTCGTAGGATGTGGGACATAAAAAACTGTGAGTTGTATCTACTTTTTTACTGTAACTTAAGAGCAATTTTATTAGATCAATCACCTACAATTGTAATTACAACAGACTGTCCCATCACGGACTCTATGATTGTTTCGGCTGTGTAACTTGTATGCTCAAAGTGGAATTGTATTCTGGTTCGATTACATTTGTGTATAATGTATATTTGTCTACCTTATAATAATTATCAATCAAATAGGCAAAAAAAACTTATTGTTATCTTTTAAGTAGCTTTATAACTTACATCATGCCTGAACTTGTGAGTTGTCCTTTTTCACATATAGCATTCCTAGTTCCTAAACTTATCTTATTTGCTTATATGTTTATTTAAAATAACTTAGTTTATGAGGGAAAATGTTTGCGTTAAAAATTTATGATAGTTTTAGTAGTGCAGTAAAATATTACTCGAACTAACTTTTACGAACGATCGTAAAACTGAAATGCATATTTCATATAGCGATTCTCGTGGCAATCCACAGCATAGAAGATTGCATTGATACCAGAACCTGATTGTTTGGGATGGATGCGGTTACCTATGTTTTTTACACAACAAATACTTTAAGTATCTGCGAAAGGAATAAACAATTAACATTTTACATGTAAAGCAAACGTCAAAATTACATGTGATTGTTAACCATCTCTGTCACACGGTCTAATGGTATATTTTCTATCAATAGTTTGAAGAGTGGCCAGGTAAATTTTAATCCAGGGTTTTATAATTACTCAGATGTTTCAAAAACCATTGATAACCTAATCAGACCATACCATTGACTATAATAATAATAAACAATTATACAGCATTTAAATACAATTATAGTGCATAATCAATGGTTCTACAAACAGCTGAGAAGAGCCTCACTAATTACTGAAGTCACTCAAGTCCAAGTCAGATAATTGGATCATTATTGTAACTGATGGTACTGCTTTGTGAACATCGCCACTATACAGTTGTCCTACAAAACTTATTGACTTGTCTTGTCCATTCAAGTGCGGCAAAACTTAATAATTATTTCTAAATGTAATGAGCTTGTTTTAAAACATTTTTAGAATTTTTTTGTTTGAAAACAAAATTTGCCTTATAGTTTACTTTATTGTGGGTAAAATTATATCAATGGACTCCTGTTAATTACAGCCATTGAGGACGTTATATTTCGAGCAATGGCAATGTTTGGGATAATTGTCGTATACGTATTATAAACTAACAGATCATTTCATTTCGGAAGTGGTCCAGATTGTAGTAAGATTGTTATTTATCCAGAAAACATTTTTTATAGGTTGACTTAATGTGAAAGGCGTTACTCCTAATTTTTAAGATTAGTTGTTTAGGTAAGTTATGAGTATTGACCTACACAACGATTTTTTTTTTTTAATATAATAGTACAAACATGTACTAAAGTTAACTACAAAACTATTTGCATATGGGACCATATGAAAACATTTAAAATATATAAAATACAACAAAAGGAAATTTATATTAATCGATATAAAAGTATAAATAATATAAAGAACAATCAGGACAAGACAATAAAGATTTTTTCCTGAATGTTTGTAAAATATAAGGAGATTAATTAATAATTTTCTTTGATTTGTTGAGGATATTCTAAGTGTATATAGTTTGTAATGGTTGTAAACTAGGAACAATCTTTTAATTATTACTAAAACAAAGTAATATTCTTATATGTTTGGATTACTAGCTGAGAGTTGAAAATAATATATTGACACCGAACCCTAAACTTAAACCCTATTTTAAATCATAATTATTCTAACGCTTAATCAGTTTAAGATATATGGATTAAAAACGAAAATGAACATGTACATACTGTATATGAGGACCATTAACAAGCCTAACGAAAACCTTCCCTCAAGAGGTTGTTAGAAGTGTTTCGCGCGGTAGAGGATTTGTTTAAACCCTCTTCTTAATCGGATTCTCACGTTTGTTTGGCCGTATTTACGAGTGGCACTCTCTATGACTATGAATGATTTTGACATTGTTGCTCTAAATATTAACTATCTTCTATCACTGCAAGCTTCTGAAATATGAAGTTTATTATCGTACACTATCCCAGTAATGAAAAAAAAATCTTAAAATATAGTCCAACTTCAAATATTATTCGTTAGTAAAAAAAAAAAAAAAAAATGTTCATGTTTTACTTAAACATTGAACACCAGTAAACATCATCCAAGAACAACATTGGAAGATCCATCATCTTTTAAGATTGGTAGGCTTACCCACAGCTTAGAGTGGGTTTGTTACAGATGTTTCAGATTTTGATTATAAATGCTTGCACCTGAGTACGCATTACTGAAGTCGCAAGTCGCAACAATTAGATCAATTGCACACCACATTATAAACGAAAACACATTACAAACGCTAATGGTAAGAGTCACGTTCCGAGTTTTACCGTACTTTAAATGGTTAAGAATATTTATACTACACGAAATTACACTTTCTAAACGTAAAATGAGCTAAGAAAATAGGTTATTCCCGCTACTGCAAAATGACATAACGTTAACTTTCTGTGCATTTGTGGTGCACGGAAAGTAACCGTTATGGGATTTTGTGATGTAGACCAATCAGCATCATAAGTTCAATTTTTTTCTTGATACTAAGTTGAATAAATAAAAATATGTTTACAAGTTTTTCAATATCGTAACGAAATAGTAGTTTTCATATCTAGGAGTGAAAGTGGCTCTTTTTGGTATGCAATCAGCTTTTTTGGAAATTCGATTAAGTACCAAAAAGACACTTTTGCTTCGTGTGATGAACAACTGTTTTCAGCAAACTGTCGAAACAAGCTTCTAATCGTTATAAAATTAGACCACATAATTGGAGGTCATAAAAAGTCGTAATCATTGTTTACATTACTGTTGTTTACAAACATATCTTTAAACATGGTGTGGTTAGTAGCGTTCCCATAATGCACAACATTTTTCCAATAATTTTTCCGATAAAATTTTCAAGTTATCGAACCAGAAAATTTTCCATTTTTTTTTCTTTCCCATATTTAAAGTTACCTGAAAACGATGATTTTGCTGACGATTTAGAGAATTTAAAACGGCTGCTTTCCGGATAATATGATGAAAAATAACGATCAAACCTCGTCTCAAAAGTGCTCGGCTTCGCCTCGCGCGTAAATGCAAGCTCTCCCCCCAATAACTCACTTTAGAGACTAGTAATGTAAACTACTATAAATAAATTTCCATAAAGTTTGATATAATATCATTTACCTAAAGAATTCAAAAAAGGTTGATTTTAATGTATAAAGGTTCGAAAGAGACAAAATGTAGAGCAATTTTATAAGTAAGGCTACATCTCTTCAACTTAGCCTTTAAAGAGTAGACAGTAGCGACTATTAGACAAATTTAACTTTATGAATTTGGAAATGTCCATTAATATAATTCAATTTATTGTGATCCCCATCATGCTTTCATTTTCACTATTAGATCTTTATTTCAAGGCTAAAATACTTTCGAATTGCATAAGAAATTTACATCGTTGTTTGAAAGCATGTATACCATGTGCATGTGAGTATTTTATTCGTTTTGCGTACCTGTATGCAATTCTTACAGAAACTCAGCACCAAAATTATATATCAAAACGGCTTTAACACTCTTTTAGGATAC